>NC_142655.1:40247500-40502500 GCF_055504915.1 Nelumbo nucifera | reverse complement strand
GAATACGATTCCCAGTTGGAGGAAGGTAGGAAATTTTTGAAATTCGGCCACCCATTCCGCAACCTTTTTGGCGTCCATTAGATGGATCCTACCATTCTTTCAGTGGTATCAGAGCCACAGGTTCGAATCTTGAACCAGAAGAAAATCAGATCTGACCCTGCGCAGATGGATAGAAATTGTTCTTCCAAGATTTGCGCATATTGCTTTTTTTTTCAAGAATTGGTTTCTTGTTAAGGGCGATTGATCTGAAATTAATTTTGTTAAATCCAAAATTTAGTAAGAATTGTTCTTTATTTATTTTGATTTAATGGACTGTTCGAACCTGGAGATCGCAGTGCAGATTTGGCGCAGATGGTCTGCGCACCCTTTTTTCTTTTCTATTTATTTATTTCATTCAATTCGGTCTGTAAATATTTTTTTTTTATTTTCTAGACTGAATGTATAGGATTTGATCAAGAATGTAATTAATTAATAGAAATAGGCTTTCTGTTATTTATTTTCTTGATTAAAGAAGAAGGAAGAAGATGGCAGCGCAGGAAATTTGCAGATGGAGAAATCGCTTCCTGCGATTTGCAGTTTGTGAAACTGCAACATTGGTGATTAACCTCTGTTTTGCAGGTGGTGCGAACAGTCCACAATTGATTTGTGTTTGTTTAAAATTCAAGATTATTAATTTTAGATCTTTCATGAATTAATTTTTGAATTAAAAATCAGTTTTGGACCTTTTCGGACCAGATTGGACCAAAACTGTTTGGACCGAATCTTGGTTTCAAAGGGGACTGTTTTTCAGTCCATATTTTTCACACTTCCTGTTCCAAATCTGATGTTCAATAACAGGGATTAATTCGGCCCACCTGTAAAGCCCAGTTTTAAAGGGTTAAAATAGCAAAAGCCCATTATTGTGAGATAAGCTGTATGGGCCGAACTGCTAACTGCGATTCAGCCCATACACCTAGTAGACATTAATTGTTAATGATTTAGTTTTAAATGGGCTATTCGATGGTTTTACAGCAGTTAATTGATTGGATCAATTCCTCCTTTACATGTGATGTTTGGATGTTTGATGTGCTACGACCATGAGCCATAAGCACTTGGCCCATGAAGACTCGTTAGTGGCTCTTGCGCACACCATGGCTGAATGCTCATCATTGCCATGGTGTCCCTTAAGGTCATTAGATGACCCCTCTTTGTTTGGTGGACCCCACAACCCTGAAAAGGGATGCGTACGGAACCCCTAGCCGATTAAGGCCCACAAGAAATCTGACTTTATGAAAGTCAGTGGGAGCCACTCTGGTTTGACCTAAATTAGAACTAGGGCGTAATTTCGTTTCCTCTAGCAAATATGAATGCATGCGATAAGGAGATCCACGTGATGGACTCTCTAAAGGCCTTCCATCATTAGCACAATGATGGGTCAGAGTGTTTCAAAAGATGATAGGGGCATCATAAACCGATGTGGGAGGGGCTTCCCCAGAAAATGGGAACTCTCTCACGGTACCTTGGCGTAACCTGAATATGATGGGTAAACTCTCACTGGACAGAAAGATTTACCTGAAAACGGCTCTGAACGGTGTTTCAGAGATGAGGAATAGGACCTTGTTGGACATGGTCTGGTCACTTCTCATACGCTCATAATTACCCACATCCTTTTGGGGTTACGCATTAGAGACTGCTATCTACGTGCTGAATCGGGTTCCAACCAAATCAGTTCCGAAAACTCCATATGAACTTTGGACCGGAAGGAAGCCAAGTGTAAGACACTTGAAGATTTGGGGTTGTCCTACACACGTTAAAAGAACAAGTGTGGACAAGTTGGAATCTAAAACCAGTCGTTGCCTATTTATAGGCTACCCAAAGGATTCTGTGGGTTATCTATTCTATGACCCAAGTGAGCAGAAAGTGTTCTGCAGTCGAAACACCCAATTCTTAGAATCCGAATACATCCTGGACACCCATCGTCAGGAAATAGTTCTTGATGAGGAGAGCTCAGGAGCAGTGGGAGATGTCCCACAAGTTCCAGGTAATGACCAACCTAGAAGGTCTACCCGGGTATCCAGACCACCAGTCCGATATGGTTATAACCAGCATAGTTACCTGGTGGAAGCCTTGACTAGTGAAGAGGATCCCGTGACTTACGCGGAAGCTATGTTAGACATAGACTCCCAGAAGTGGGTGGCGGCCATGAGAGCTGAGATGGATTCAATGGAGACCAATGAAGTCTGGACTCTAGTAGATCCGCCCTCCGGGGTAAAAGCAATTGGTTGCAAATGGATCTACAAGAGGAAGAAGGGCCCCGATGGCAGGATTGAGACCTACAAAGCTCGTTTGTTGGCGAAAGGGTATACTCAGAAAGAAGGCATCGATTATGAGGAAACCTTTTTGCCCGTGGCCATGCTTAAATCCATTAGGATCCTGCTAGCTGTAGCAGCGTACCATGATTACGAGATTTGGCAAATGGATGTCAAAACTGCGTTCCTGAATGGAGATCTTAGTGAAGATATCTACATGCAGCAGCCGCAAGGCTTCATTGCTACTGGTCAGGAACACATGGTATGTAAACTTAATAGATCCATATATGGACTTAAGCAGGCTTCTAGGAGTTTGAACGTCTGATTTGATTCTACAGTCAAAACGTTTGACATTAAGCAAAATCTGGATGAGCCCTATGTTTACAGGAAATCCAATGGAGATAAGACCACCTTTCTAGTGTTGTACGTGGACGATATCCTACTCATTGGGAATGATGTAGGAATGTTGACTTCGGTCAAGGTATGGCTATCACAACAGTTCTCTATGAAAGATCTTGGAGAAGCTTCATACATACTGGGTCTTCGACTCTATAGAGATAGATCAAAGCGGATAATTGGATTATCCCAATTATATTGACAAAATTGTCAAAAGATACAACATGGAAAACTCCAAGAAAGGAAACGTTCCTTTCAGGCACGGAGTCACTCTCTCCAAGAAGATGTCTCCCAAGACTTCTGAGGAAATTGAGAGCATGAGAGATGTTCCCTATGCCTCAGCCGTAGGGAGCATCATGTATGCCATGCTGTGCACTCGCCCGGACATTGCTCAGGCGGTGAGTGTGGTAAGCAGATTCCAAGCAAACCCAGGGCAGGAGCATTGGACTGCTATGAAGAACATACACAAATACCTTCGGAGGACAAAAGAGTTTTGTCTGGTATTCGATGGTAGTTCACTATAAGTTCTAGGGTATACCGATGCCGATTTCCAGTCAGATCCAGATGATAGAAAGTCTACATCTGGGTATGTTTTCACGATAGGATCGTGTGCTGTTTGCTGGAAAAGCCACAAACAGGGGTCCACTGCAGACTCCACAACCAAGGCCGAGTACATTGCCGCAAGTGAAGCTGCCAAGGAAGTCGTGTGGATGAAGAAATTCATACACGAATTGGGAGCGATTCCATCCAGCGCATCACCCATCCCGTTATTGTGCGACAACAATGGAGCGATCTTCCAGGCTAAAGAGCCTCGGGCTCACTCGACGTCAAAGCACATCGAGAGAAAGTACCATGTACTGCGGGAGATCGTTGGTAGAGGGGATGTCCTAATTCAGAAAGTAGCATCAGCGGATAATGTGGCAGACCCATTGACTAAGCCACTGACACAGAAGGTGTTTGAGAAACACGTGGAAAGTATGGGACTCCGGCTTGTATCAGATTGGACCGAAGTGCAAATGGGAGCTGTTAGACAGTTTTATATGCCCTTAGCTTCAATCCAATTTGATGTACTTTTGTTATTTAGTGGAAATAAATAAAGTGCATGTTTGATTCATGTTGTCTGGTTTAATTATGTGTAAACTCTAAAACTGGACACTTAAAGAGACTCGTGTTAGTTTTAAATATTCACAGCCGTTGGATAAGTCTGGGGAGATTTATCCTACCAAGGCTGATACTGGTGTGCCACCAAATGTTGGGATGGCCTATCTCAGCCACCAGGGTAAGACCCAAGGCACATGCAGTATGAGATTATTTGAATCCTTGAACCGGACCAGATTTCCAGTATTGCCCTCGACCTTGGAGACAGATAGGCAAAATTGGAAAGTTACACCTGACCCCTAGACTCGATTATGACATTTCACTAGGTGTCGGATCGGGCTATCTTTGATATGCCAATTAGTGAGATCCTTAAATGGGGATCAAAACCTCGGTATGTTGGGACAGTCTGAGAATTCATCTGAGTGGGTGATCATAGTGACAGGATCAGCCCCTTTGTCGGCCAAAGGGTAATGATCGGGAATGCACTCTCCCTGATGGAAACCAAACTGCCGGCAGTTGATTTCAATCGTTGGAATTTTGTTTTGCAAACTTAATATATTTTTATATATATATGTACGGTTTCAAATTGTTTACAAATGGTTTTAATTCCCGGGATCCATGTGAGTGGAGAGTGCGGCACTGTTCCTTGCAGCCGAGGGAGAGGTCCTCTCTTGTCAGGCAGTGCTTGATCATTAAGGGCTGTGAGGTTAAGTGTAAGACCATTTAGGGTAGTACCTGATGGGCTAATCTTGCACTTGCCCACAGTCCCTGGGTTTTTATAAGATGGCTTGGCCCAGGGACCAGTTAATGTAAGTGTTGGGCCCATAGGGTCCATATGATGGGCTCAGGGGTTTACTGAGTCTTTCAGTGAATTCGGCTGGGCCTTGTATTAAAGGCTGGGCCGAACCCATGTGGCTGGTGTGTAGATCAATGCTTGGGTCCCACGCCATACAAAGAAGCCCAACTGGGCATCAGATTGGAAACTAGTTAAACACTGAACATTTAATGGGCCAAAAGCCCATTTCGAGCTGGGCTGATATGATCACCCATTTGTGGGGCGAATCTGAGATTAATGTTAGTAAAAGGATTGGGCCTTTAACCTTATCCACTCCAGGAGACCAAATTCAAATTAGATTTGAATCTGGTAACCTCCTGATAAGATCAGGAGTGAACCAACTTAATTTGCAGATAGAATTAAGATAATCCCCTATCCAAATACAGATTTGGATTGGGATAACTCCTAATTAGGAGGTTTCTTAATCAAGAAGAAAGGAGGAGAAAAACAAGAGAAAATACATTAAAATTCGAATTAGGGTTTTGGTGAAAGAAAACTCCCTGCGAATTGAGATTAGATCTCATTCATACTCCAGAGAGAAGAAAAGCAGTTCAGCCATCTTCGTCCCTGGAGTTCTCCTCCTGCCGCCGCCATTCACCCTTGCAAGATTCGATCTTTGCAACAATAGGAAGTCAAGAAATCAGTTCTTGACATCAGTCTTGCAAGAAAGACTGGAGAAGATTCGGTGTTCAGAGTTTCCAGAGGATTCTTGCGAAGGATCCAGTGTGTAGGACGCACCCTGCTGGTTCCGTTCCATCCACAGCTGTGTCATCTTCAGCAGGAGCGGATCTTGGTTTCTTCTTTGGGCGTGAACACCAACTTTGGGAGATACTGCTTCTTCGGATCAGGTATAATCCTCCCTTTTACCTTGTGGTTCAGATCTGGTTCGATTATGGTTCAAATAAGATCCTTGAATATGGTATTCTAAATTTAGGGAATACGATTCCCAGTTGGAGGAAGGTAGGAAATTTTTGAAATTCGGCCACCCATTCCGTAACCTTCTTGGCGTTCATTAGATGGATCCTACCATTCCTTCAACAACCATAACGGACTGGTGGCCTGGATACCCGGGTGGATCTACTAGGTTGGTCACTACCTGGAACTTGCAGGACATCTCCCACTGCTCCTGAGCTCTCCTCATCCAGAACTATTTCCTGACGATGGGTGTCTAGGATGTAATCAGTTTCTAAGAACTGGGCATTTCGACTACATAACACTTTCTGCTCACTTGGGTAATAGAAAAGGTAACCCACTGAATCATTTGGGTTGCCTACAAATAGGCAACGACTGGTCTTGGATTCCAATTTGTCTGGATTCTTTCTTTTGACGTGTGCCGGACAACCCCAAATCTTCAAGTGTCGTACACTTGGTTTCTTTCCGGTTCAAAGCTCATAGGGAGTCTTCGGAACTGATTTGGTTGGAACCCGGTTCAGCACGTATATCACAGTCTCCAATGCGTATCCCCAAAAGGATGTGGGTAATTCTGAATGGACGAGAAGTGACCGGACCATATCTAATAAGGTTTTAATCATCTTCTCTGAAACACCGTTAAGTTGTGGTGTAGCGGAGGAGCTAACTGTGATACTATCGCCTTGACCTTCAAGTAGTCCCTAAATTTGTCAGAGAGACTCGCCACCTTGATCCGATCGAAGGGTCTTAATTTTTCTCCCTAACTGTTTCTCGACCTCTTGTCTGAACTCTTTGAACTTTTCAAAGGATTCAGACTTATGTATCATTAGGTAAACGTAACAATACCGAGAATAATCATCGGTAAATATAATAAAGTGCACGTGCTGGTTACGGGTCCAAATTCTCAGGGGACTACATACATCAGTATGTATAAGGTCAAGCATTCCTGTACATCTTTCAGGCTTACCGTTAAATGGCCTCTTTGTCATCTTACCCTTAAGGCAAGGCTTACAAGTGGGAAGATCTTCTACAGTTAGAAAATCCAAAGGACCATCCTTTACCAGTCTTGTGATTCAGTCAATACCGATATGACCAAGTCGATATTGCCATAGGCACGTGGGATTAACTGTATCACGTACTCTTTTCTTGGGGATATCAGCCGATGTAGTTTCGGCTATGTTAGTTTCTAGAGAAGGATGTAGAACATAGAGACCGTTCTCCAGTTCCCCATGTGCGATGAATTTAGTGTTTATTTTAATAGTAATCGTATTACTAAAAAAGAGAGAATATCCATCCGCACACAGTTTTGAGACAGAAATTAGAATTTTCTTAAATTTTGCACAAAAAGACAATCTTTAAGTACAATGGATCCTTTTCTAAAAAGTAACTCTACGGTTCTTATCATCGTAGCTACAACACTTGCAGAAGTCCCCAAGTAGAGCGTCACTTCACCTTCATTCAGCCTTCTGCTTACCTTGAACCCCTGCAGTGAGTTAAATGCATGAGTTGAAGCCTTGGAGTCAATACATTAGGACGCAGAAGCCATCAATAAATTGGTTTCTATGACACAAGATTCGAAATTTCCTTTCTTGGATTCTTGGTATTGAGGACAATTCCTCTTCCTATGGCCGGTCTGTTTGTAGAAGTGACATGCATTCGATGCTCTGTCTTTCTTCTGCTTCTTGGGTTTGGCTGCTTTCTTCAGAGGCTTCTTTGCCTTCCTCTTTTTCTTGCCCTATTTGCTAGTTTCAGCAAGCATAGCCACAAGCTTATCCTTTTTAATCAAATCCTTGGCCCTCTGCAACATATTGCTGAGTTCCTGGACGCTGACATTCAGCTTGTTCATATTGTAATTCATTATGAATGGATTAAAGGAAGGAGGCAAAGAATTAAGGATGGCATCCACTTGCGTGCCAAGATTTAGCCCGGATCCAAGGGCTTCAAGCTCGTTGATATAACCCATCATCCTTAGACAATGGTCGTGAACTTGTTGCCCCTTGGACATCTGAGCGATCATGAACTGTTTCAAGACCTTCTGCCGAGTAGAACGATTCTGCACTTCGTACATTGTCTTTAAACTATCCAAATTGTCATTGGCTACTTTGATCTGATCGAACTGCCTCTGTATTGGATTGTCCAGGGAGGCAATGACATACCAGAAGGCTAGGGAGTTTTTATCCTCCCAATCTTGGAATTCCCTTCTTCGGGCCTCAGAAGCACTGTCACTCGGATGCTCCAGGGCAGGATTTTTTACTACCTTATCCAATTTTTCAGATGTTAAGACCAGCATGAGGTTACGGTACCAATCGGCATAGTTCAGGCCCTTAAGCTTGTTGTCATCAAGAAGCTTTGCAAATTGTCCGTTTGCCATTTTCTGATAAAACAACAAACATTAGTCCACAACCTAATTTGATTCATGTTCATTACATAGATATGTATTTTAATCTAATGTTCTATTCCCATTTGATCATCTCTGAGATTTCCCTCCTATCTTAGTGACGAAGACAACGACTTGTCTTTGGAAATGTGGGAAACCACATAGGGTGCATGGAGCCAACTGTTTCAGCTGCAAAACCCCACCACCTTTCTATGAGGGATCATATCCACTCATCATATGAGCTTTCCCTTTGGCCTCTGTCAGACAAGTTTCAGAGCCGTTTTCAGGTAAACCTTTCTGTCCAGTGAGTGCTCACCCATCATATTCGTGAACGCCAAGGTATCGTGAGAGAGTTCCCATTTTCTGGTGAAGCCCCTCCCACATCGGTCTATGACGCCCCTATCATCTTATGAAACACTCAGCCAAGCCCAACAGCAAATGGATAGCCCATTTTTTGGTGCATTTCCTCATTACTGAAGGACCCATCCTCATGCTAATGATGGAAGGCATTTAGAGAGTTCATCACATGAATCTCCCTATCACATGCACTCATATTTGCTGGAGGGAACGAAAAAATTACGCCCTAGTTAATTTAGGTTAAACCAAAGTGGCTCCCACTGACTTTCATAAAGCCATATTTTGGTGGGCCCAAATCGGCTAGGGTTCTGCATGTTTCCTTTTCAGGAGGTGTGGGGCCCACCACTGAGGGAGGTCATGCAATGACCAATAGGGACACCATGGCAACGATGTGCATTCAGCTATGGTGTGCGCAAGAGCCACTGTCAAATCAGCATGGGCCAAGCACTTATGGCCCATGAACGTAGCACATCACACATCCATACATCACATGCAGGGAAGAATTGATCCAATCAATTAATAACTGTAAATTTTCCAGATTAATCGCCCATCAACTAGAAACAAATTTTCCAGAAAAACTTATATCTGCGCAAATCGGGTAGAACGCCTTCTGCCCATTTGCACAGGTTCAAATTTGATCCAATTCGGTTCAAGACTTGAACCATGGCTCTGATACCACTGAAAGGATGTGATATCCATCATATGGATGCCCAAAAGTAGTAGGAGTGGGATATACTTGATATGGAGAAATAGTATCTCCCAATGGAAGTGTTCACGCCCAAGGAAGAAACCAAAAACTACTCCCACTAAAGATGGCGTAGTGCAGGAAGGAGCAGAATCAGAAGCGTTCTTCAAAAGAACCAGATCCTTCGCAAGAATCAGCTGGACGACACGTGAACACTTCTTCCAATCAGCCCTTTCAAAAATTACTGATATCAAGATCCAATCTTGATCACTCCTACTGACAAGAGGAGATCGAACTAGCAAATATGGCGGCGACAGGAAGGAGGCGGCAAGAAAGAATTTTCGCAGAGGTGCTGAATTCTTTCTTCTGTGATTTCAGCTCTGAAGAGAATGTGAATTTTGAATTTCTTCTAAAGACTGCCGCCCCCTCCTCCTTTTATAAGCTTAAAAGGATCAGCTCTTAATCCCATTAGGAGTTGCTGATCCAAATCATATTTGGATCAGAATTCCCTTTAAGTTATAAGGGTAAACTCTTATCTTATCTGCAGATTAGATTAACCCCCTCCTAATCCTATTAGGAGGTTTACAGATTTGAATCACATTAAGATCTGGACTCTCTGAGTGGATAGGGTTAAGACCCAATCCTATCTGCTAATCTAATATCAGAATTCACCCCTCATTTAACTGATCAAATCAACCCAGTTCGAAATGGGATTTAGGCCCAATAAGGTTATGTGCTCACTTAGCCTTCCAAACTTCTGCCCAGTTGGGCTTCCTTGTATGGTGTGGGACCCAAACATTGATCTACACATCAGCCACATGGGTTCAGCCGAACCTTTGTTACAAGGCTTGGCCGAATACACTGTTATGGACAGTGCACCCCTTGAAACCCATCACATGGGCTCTATGGGCCCAACATTTACCCTAAGTGGTCCCTAGGACAAGCCACCTTGTAACACCCAGGGACTATGGGAAGATGCAAGATTAGCCCATTAGGTATTACCCTCAATGGCCTTACACTTAATCTCTCAGCGCATAATGATCAAACACTGCTCGACAAGAGATGACCTCTCCCTCGGCTGCAAGGAACAATGCTACACTCTCTACTCACATGGATCCCGGGAATTAAAACCTTTTTGTAAACGTTTGGAAACCATAATATATATATATATATATATATATATATATATATGTATATCAGTATATAATTATATTTTGCAAAACAAAATTTCAACGATTGAAATTGACTGATGACAATCTTGGTTTCCATCAGAGAGAGTGCATCCCCGATCATTACCTTTGTCCGACAAAGGGGCTGATTCTGTCACTATGATCACCCACTCAGATGAATTATCAGATTGTCCCAACATGCCCAGGTTTTGACCCCCGCTAAGGATGTCACTGATTGGCATATCAAAGACAACCCAATCCGACACCTAGTGCAGTATCATAATCGAGTCTAGGGGTCAGGTGTAACATTCCAGTTTTGCCCATCAATCTTCAAGGTCTAGGGCAATACTGGAAATCTGGTCCGGTTCAAAGATTTATTTAATCCTACATTACATGTGCCTTGGGTCTCACCCTGGCGGTTGAGACGGGCCACCCCAACATTTGGTAGCACAACAATGTCAGCCTTGGTAGGATAAATCTCCTCAGATTTATCCAACAGCTGTGAACTTTATAAACTAACACGAGCCTCATAAGTGTCCAGTTTAAGGGTATTACACAGAAACACACCACAAGAACATGAATCAAATATGTACTTTATTCATTTTGCAATAAATTCATAATGTACATCCTTCTGATTGGAGCTAAGGGCATACAACTGTCTAACAGTTTTATTACGAAAACACAAAGGTTACGAATTGATGTTGTGCAAACAATTATGTTGTTCGCGTAATTCAATATTTATTTTTTGATGCATGGTTGAATTATGAACGCTGATGTTTTACACAAATACAAAGGGCACGATTTGATGTTGTGCATGCATATGCATCGTTCACGTGATGTTGTATTGGTTTTTTTTGTGCGAGGCTGAATATTGGACTTTGATGTTTTAGGAAAATCCAATGGTCATGATTTGATCATTTGCGCACAATTGCATCGTTTGCATATTGTAGTGTTGATTTTATCGTGTAACGTTGATGTTGTAAGAAAATCCAACAGTCACGATTTGATCAAGTGCTTGCAACCATGTTTTTCGCATGATGTGGTTTTGAATTTTTGTTCGAGAATGGATCATGCCAATTGATGCTTTAAGAAAATACAACGGTAACGATTTGGTTTTGTGTGCACAACTGCGCTGTTCTTATGATGCTACATTGATTTTTTTTTTTTGTGTAAGGTTGAATCCTGAATGTTGATGTTTTAGGAAATCAAACGGTTATGATTTGGCCCTCTATACACAATCACGTTGTTTGCATGATGAAGCATTGATTTTTACGTGTAAGGTTGTATATTCAATGTTGATGTTTTAAGAAAGTCCAATGGTTATGATTTGATCTTGTGCATGCAACTGCATTGTTCACATGATGTGGTATTCATTTTTTGGTACGAGGCTAAATCTTTAACGTTAATATTTTATGAAAATCCAATAGTTTCTATTTGATCATGTTCATGCAACTGCGTCATTCTCGCGATTGTGTTTGATTTTTTGGTACAAGGCTGAATTATAAACATTGATGTTTTACGAATATACAAAGGTCCCAATTTAATGTTATTCGTGCAATTGCATCTTTCGTATAATGCAACATTGATTTTTTGGAGTGGGGCTGCATCATGAATTTTGATGTTTTTAGAAAATCCAACGGTTACGATTTAACCCTGTGCACATAACTACATGGTTAGCATAACGTGGTATTAAAATTTGTGCGAGGTTGAATCTTGAAAGTTGGTCATTTTGAAAATATAGTGGTTACGATTTGATCCAATACGTGCATCCACATCGTTTGCATGATGTAGAATTGACTTTTTGGTACAACGGCGAATCAGGGACATTGATAATTTAAGAAAATCCAATGTTCACAATTTGATTGGAGCTGTACTCACAAGCCATCCAGTTGATTATTGCGAAGGGTCAAGTTCTTTTGGAAGAACATTGCTGATTCTGCTCCATCCTGCACTGCGCCATCTTCAGTGGGAGCAGATTTTGGATCCTTCCTTGGGCGTGAACACCTCCATTGGGAGATACTGTTTCTCCGTATCAGGTACATCCTCCCTCCTATTCCTTTTGGTTCGGATCTAGTTTGGTTCATGGTTCAAGATTGATCCTTGAAAAATATGTTTTTCTAAATAGGGAATGCGATTCCCAGTTGAAGGGAGAAATTTTTTTTTGAAATTCGCCCACTTATTCTGCAAGATCTGGGCGTCCATATGATGAATCTCTTATCCCTTCAGTGGTATCAGAGCCAATGTTCAAATCTTGAACCAATTTGTTTCAGATCTGAACCTGCGCAAATGGGCAGAAGGCGTTCTACCCGATTTGCGCAGATATGGGTTTTGGGAAATTTGTTCCCAAAATAAATGGGCGAATAATCTGAAATTAATTTTACATAAATCTGATTATTATTTAGAACTATTCTTTATGATTTTCTTGATTTATGGGTTGTTCGTACAAGAGGAGATCGAAATCTTGATTTGCGCTGGGAACCTGCAAGATTTGCAGTTTCTTGATTTATTCATTACATTTGATCTGTAAATATATATATTTTTTATTTTCTAGACTCAATGTATTAGGTATTCGATCTGATGTAATTATTAATAGAAATAGGATTTCTATTTATTTTATTCTGGATCAAAGATGGTGGCGCAGAAAAGGAGATTTCGCAGAGAAGGAGATTTCGCAGATGGGAGAATCGCTATTTGCGATTTGCAATTTGTGAAACTGCATTCTGTGATTTAACCTCTGTTTTGCAGGATGGATTGTACGAACAGCCCTGGATTGACTGATTCTTGCTTTTCTTTTATCAGTATTTAATTTCAGATTATTTTACTGAATTAAAGATTTAATTAAGGATCAAACCCTAGATCCATTCGAACCAAGATTGGTTCAAATTGTTTGGACCGGATCTAGGGTTTAATCAAGGCTGAAAGTCAGCCCTAATTTTCCCACTAATGGGCCTGAGGATTGATGTTTAATTAAATGGTTAATTCGGCCCAACCTGTAAAGGCCCAGTTTTAAATAGTTAAAACTGCTAAAAGTCCACTTAACATTTAAAGCTATATGGGCAGAACCATTCGGCCCATATACCTAGATAATTTTAATGATTAATATTATGGATTTAAAATGGGCTTCAAATGGGCCTTACAAATGATTAATTGATTGGATCAATTTGTCCCTGCATGAGATGTATGGATGTGTGATGTGCTACGCACATGGGCCATAAGTGCTTGGCCCATGTTCAATCGACAGTGGCTCTTGCGCACTCCATGGCTGAATGCACATCATTGCCATGGTGTCCCTTTTGGTCATTGGATGACCTCCCTCAGTGGTGGGCCCCACACCTCATCAAGAGGTTACGTGCGGAACCCTAGCCGATTTAGGCCCACCGAAATCTGGCTTTATGAAAGTCAGTGGGAGCCACTTTGGTTTGACCTAAAATAAGAACTAGGGCATAATTAACTGTTTCCTCTACCTAATATGAGTGCATGGGATAGGGAGATTCATATGATGAACTCTCTAAAGGCCTTCCATCATTAGCATGAGGATGGGTCCTTCAGTACTGAGGAAGCGCACCAGAAAATGGGCTATCCATTTGCTATTGGGCTTATCTGAGTGTTTCATAAGATGATAGGGGCGTCATAAACCGATGTGGGAGGGGCTTCACCAGAAAATGGGAACTCTCTCACGGTACCTTGGCGTTCACGAATATGATGGGTAAGCACTCACTGGACAGAAATGTTTACCTGAAAACGGCTCTGAACCTTGTCTGACAGAGGCCAATGGGAAAGCTCATATGATTAGTGGATATGATCCTTCACAAAAAGGTGGTGGGGTTATGCAGCTGAAACAATTGGCTCCATGCACCCTATGTGATTTCCCACATTTCTAGAGACAACCCGCAGTCTCTGTCACTGAGAAAGGAGGGAAATCTCAGAGATGAATAAATGGAAATGAAACGTAGATTAAAATCCATATCTATGAAATGAACATGAATCAAATTAGGTTGGGGACTGATGTTTGCTCTTTTATCAAAAAATGGCAAACGGATCATTTGCAAAATTGCTTGATGACAACAAGTTGAAGGGCCCAAACTATGCCGACTGTTACAGGAACCTTATGTTGGTCTTAACCTCTGAAAAGATGGATAAGGTAGCCAAGAATCCTGCCCCGGATTGTCTGGGAGATAGGGCTTCCGAGGCCCGGAGAAGAGAATACCAAGAATGGGAGGAAAAAAACTCCCTTGCTCGCTGCTATATCATTGCCTCTTTAGACAATCCAATTCAGAGGCAGTTCGATCAGATCGAACTAGCTAAGGACGTGCTGGACAGTCTGAAGATAATGTACGAAGAGCAGAATCGTTCTACTCGGCAGAAGGTCTTGAAACAGTTCATGACCGCGCAGATGTCCAAGGGCCAACAAGTTCACGACCATTGTCTTCGGATGATGGGCTATATCAACGAACTGGAGGCTCTTGGATCCGGGCTAGATCTGGTAACACAGATCGATGCTATTCTCAACTCTCTGCCTCCATCCTTTAATCCATTCATCATGAACTACAACATGAACAAGCTGAATGTCAGCTTGCAGGAACTCATCAATATGTTGCAGAGGGCCGAAGAATTGATTAAAAAGGATGAGCCCATTGCCATGCTTGTTGAAACTGGCAAATCATGCAAGAAAAGGAAGGCAAAGAGAAAGCCCAAGAAGAAGGCTACCAAACCCAAGAAACAGAGGAAGGACAAGGCATCAGGTGCCTGTCATTTTTGCAAAAAGACCGACCACTGGAAAAGGAATTGTCCTGCCTACCTGGAATCCAAGAAAGGAAATTTCGAAACTTGTGTTATAGAAACCAATTTATTGGTAACTTCTGCGTCCTGGTGTATTGACTCTGGGGCTTCAACTCATGCGTGTAACTCACTGCAGGGGTTCAAGGTAAGCAGAAGGCTGAGTGAAGGAGAAGTCACACTCTACTTGGGGACTAATGCAACTGTTGCAGCCGCGGCCATAGGAACCGTGGAGTTACTTTTTAGAGAAGGAACGATTGTACTGAAAGATTGTCTTTATGTACAAAATTTGAGGAGAAATTTGATTTCTGTTTCAAAACTGTGTGCAAATGATTATTTTGTCTTCTTTAGTAATACGATTACTATTAACAGAAACAATAGATTCATCGCATACGGGGAACTGGAGAACGGTCTTTATGTTCTACATTCTTCTCTAGAAACTAACATAATCGAAACTACGTCGGCTAAAATCCCCAAGAAGAGAGCCCGTGATACAGTTAATCCCACGTGTCTGTGGCTTTACCGACTTGGCCACATCGGTGTTGTCCGAATCACAATGTTGGTAAAGGATGGTCCTTTGGATTTTCTAACTGTAGAAGATCCTCCCACCTATGAGCCTTGCCTACAAGGCAAGATGACGAAACGGCCATTTAACGGTAAGCCTGAAAGATGTATAGGCACACTTGACCTAATACATACTGATGTATGTGGTCCCCTGAGTGTTAGGACACGAAACCAACATGTGTATTTCATCACCTTCACAGATGATTTTAAACGATATAGTTACATGTACCTATTGAGACACAAGTGTGAAACCTTTGAAAAGTTCAAAGAGTTCAGACAAGAGGTCGAGAAACAGTTAGGGAGAGAAATTAAAGCCCTTCGATCAGATCGAGGTGGTGAATATCTCTCTGACGAATTCAGGGACTACTTAAAGGACAATGAAATAGTATTACAGTTAGCTCCTCCGGCTACACCACAACTTAACGGTGTTTCAGAGAGGAGGAATAGGACCTTATTGGATATGGTCCGGTCGTTTCTCATACACTCAGAGTTACCAACATCCTTTTGGGGTTACGCATTAGAGACTACGATTTACGTGCTGAATCGGGTTCCAACCAAATCGGTTCCGAAAACTCCATATGAACTGGACCGGAAAGAAACCAAGTGTCAGACACTTTAAGATTTGGGGTTGTCTAGCACACGTTAAAAGAACAAGTGCAGACATGTTGGAATCCAAGACCAGCTGTTGCCTATTTGTAGGCTACCCAAAACGCTCTGTAGGTTATCTATTCTATGACCCAAGTGAGCAGAAAGTGTTCTGCTGTCGAAATGCGCAATTCTTGGAAACCGATTACATCTTGGACACCCATCGTCAGGAAATTGTTCTTGATGAGGAGAGATCAGGAGCAGTGGGAGATGTCCAACAAGTTCCAGGTAGTGACCAACCTAAAAGATCCACTCGGATATCCAAGCCACCAGTCCGTTATGGTTATGACTAGGATAGATACCTGGTGGAAACCATGACTAGTGAGGAGGACCTCATGACTTATGTTAGACAGTTTTGTATGCCCTTAGCTTCAATCAAGAATGATGCACTTTATGAATTTATTGTAAATGAATAAAAGTGCATATTTGATTCATGTTCCCTTGGTATGATTCTGTGTAATACCCTTAAACTAGACACTTAATGAGACTCGTGTTATTTTAGAATGTTCACAGCCAGTGGATCGGTCTGGGGAGACCTATCCTGACAAGGCTGACACTGTAGTGCCACCAAGTCGGTTGGGGTGGCCTGTCTCAGCTGCCAGGGTGAGACCCTAGGCACATACAGTGTAGGATTAATAGAACTTTTGAACCGGACCAGATTTCCAGTATTGCCTTGGACCTTGGAGATAGATGGGCAAAACTGGAAAGTTACACCTAACCCCTAGACTCGATTATGATACTACACTAAATGTCGGATTGGGCTGTCTTTGATGTACCAATCAGTGAGATACTTAGCAAGGGTCAAAACCTGGGTATGTTGGGACAATCCGAGAATTCATCTGAGTGGGTGATCATAGTGAAAGGATCAGCCCCTTTGTCGGACAAAGGTAATGATCGGGGATGCACTCTCTTTAATGGAAACCAAGACTGCCGGCAGCCGATTTCAATTGTTGAGATTTTGTTTTGCAAAATATATTTATATATATAAAGATATATATATATATATGATTTGCAAAAAGTTTTAATTCCTTGGATCCATATAAGTAGAGAGTGCAACACTGTTCCTTGCAGCCGAGGGAGAGGTCCTCTTATGTCGGGCAGTGTATGATCATTATGGGCTGAGAGGTTAAGTGTAAGACCGTTGAGGATAATACCTGATGGGCTAATTTTGCATCTGCCCACAGTCCCTTGGTGTTACAAGGTGGCTTGGCCCAGGGACCACTTAGGGTAAGTGTTGGGCCCATAGAGCCCATAAGATGGGATTCAGGGGGTGCACTGTCCATAACAGTGTATTCGGCCAGGCCTTGTAACAAAGGCTGGGCTGAACCCATGTAGCTGATGTGTAGATCAATGTTTTGGTCCCACGCCATACAAGGAAGCCCAACTGGGCAGCAGTTTGGAAGACTAATTGAGTACATAACCTTAAATGGGCCTTAAGCCCATTTCGAACTAGGCTGATTTGATCAGTCAATTAAAGGGGGGCGAATTCTGAAGTGGATCAACTGATGGGATTGGGCTTAGACCCTATCCACTTAGAGAGTCCAAGATCTAAATGTGATTTAGATCTGAAAACCTCCTAATTAGATTAGGAGATGGTTGATCTGATCTGCAGATAAGATAAGGATTATCCCTTATCACTTAAAGGGACTGCTAACCCAAATATGATTTGGATTAGCAACTCTTAATCTGATTAGGAGCTGATCCCTTTAAGATTATGAAAGAAGAAAGGGACGGATATAGTTTTTTGTGATTGGGGTTCAATTCTCTTCAGAGCAAAGAAATCACAGAAAGAGAGATTTCCTACATACTGCGAATTCTATCCTGCCGCCTCCTTCCTGTCATTGCCATTCCCCTTAGTTCGATCTCTAGTTTTTGGGAGAAATCAAGATTTGATCTTGATTCCAATCTTTTGGGAAAAGATTGGTTGGAGCTGTACCCACAAGCTATCCAGTTAATTCTTGCGAAGGGTTAAGTTCTTTTGGAAGAACGTTGCTGATTCTGCTCCATCCTGCACTGCGCCATCTTCAGTGGGAGCAGATTTTGGATCCTTCTTTGGCGTGAACACCTCCATTGGGAGATATTGATTCTCTGTATCAGGTATATCCTCCTTCTACTTATTTTGGTTCAGATCTGATTTGGTTCTTGATTCAAGATTGATCATTGAAAATATGTTTTCTGAAATAGGGAATTCGATTCCCTGCAAAGATGGGAGAAATTTTTGAAATTCGCCCTATCCATTCCGCAAGATTTGGGCGTCCATGAGATGGATATCCCATCCCTTCAGTGGTATCAGAGCCATGGTTCAAATCTTGAATCAATTTAATTCAGATCTGAACCTGCGCAAATGGGCGGAAGGTGTTCTACCCGATTTGCGCAGATATGGGTTTTGGGAAATTTATTCCCAAAATTATTGGGCGAATAATCTGAAATTAATTTTATATAAATCTGATTATTGTTTAGAATAGTTCTTTATGATTTTCTTTATTTATGGGCTGTTCGTACAAGAGGAGATCGAATTCTTGGTTTGCACAGGGAACCTGCAAGATTTGCAGTTTCTTGATTTATTCATTACATTTGGTCTGTAAATAATTTTTTTAATTTTAGACTCAATGTATTATGTATTCGATCTGATGTAATTATAATAGAAATTAGGTTTTCTATTTAATTTAATTTTGGATCGAAGATGGCGGTGCAAGGAAGGAGATTTCGCAGATGGGACATTCGCTACCTGCGATTTGCAGTTTATGAAACTGCATTCTGTGATCTAACCTCTATTTTGCAGGATGGATTGTACGGACAGCCCTGGATTAACTGATTCTTGTTTTCTTTTATCAGTTCTTTAATTTCAGATTATTTTCTTGAATTAAAGATTTAATTAAAGATCAAACCCTAGACCCATTCGAACCAAGATTGGTTCAAATTGTTTAGACCGAATCTAGGGTTTATTCAAGGTTGAAAGTCATCCCTAATTTTCCCACAAATGGGCCTAAGGATTGATGTTTAATTAAATGGTTAATTCGGCCCAACCTGTAAGGCCCCGTTTTAAACTGTTAAAACTGCCAAAAGCCCACTTTAAAGGAACAAGCTATATGGGCCAAACTGGGTAACCCTGATTCAGCCCATATACCTAGATGATGTTAACTGTTAATATTATGAATTAAAATGGGCTTCAAATGGGCTATTACAGATAATTAATTGATTGGATCAATTCCTCCCTACATGTGATGTATGGATGTGTGTGATGTGCTACGTTCATGGACCATAAGTGCTTGGCCCATGCAGATTCGATAGTGGCTCTTGCGCACACCATGGCTGAATGCACATCATTGCCATGGTGTCCCTACTGGTCATTTGATGACCTCCCTCAATGGTGGGCCCCACACCTCCTGAAGAGGTTACGTGCGGAACCCAAGCCGATTTAGGCCCACCGAAATCTGGCTTTATGAGAGTCAGTGGGAGCCACTCTGGTTTGACCTAAAATAAACAAGGGCGTAATTCTTGTTCCCTTCAGACAATATGAGTGCATGTGATAAGGAGATTCATATGATGAACTCTCTAAAGGCCTTCCATCATTAGCATGAGGATGGGTCCTTCAGTGATGAGGAAATGCACCAGAAAATGGGCTATCCATTTGCTGTTGGGCTTGTCTAAGTGTTACATAAGATGATGGGGGCGTCATAGACCGATGTGGGAGGGGCTTCACCAGAAAATGGGAACTCTCTCACGGTACCTTGGCGTTCACGAATATGATGGGTAAGCACTCACTGGACAGAAAGGTTTACCTGAAAACGGTTCTGAACCTTGTCTGGCAGAGGCCAAAGGGAAAACTCATATGATGAGTCGATGTGATCCTTCACAGAAAGGTGGTGGGGTTTTGCAGCTGAAACAGTTGGCTCCATGCACCCTATGTGGTTTCCCACATTTCCAGAGACAAGTCGCTGTCTCCGTTCCTGAGCAGGAGGGAAAACTCAGAGATGAAAAAATGGGAATGGAACATAGATTAAAATCCATATCTATGACTTGAACATGAATCAAATAAGGTTGTGGACTGATATTTGCTGTTTTATCAGAAAATGGCAAACGGACAAATTGCAAAGCTTCTTGACGACAACAAGCTTAAGGGCCCAAACTATGCCGACCGGTACCGTAACCTAATGCTGGTTTTAACATCTGAAAAACTGGACAAGGTAGTCAAGTCTCCTGCCCCGGAACGTCCGGGTGATAGGGCTTCTGAAGCCCGTAGGAGAGAATTCCAAGAATGGGAGGATAAAAACTCCCTAGCTCACTGCTATGTTGTTGCTTCTTTGGACAACTCAATACAGAGGCAGTTTGATCAGATCGAACTCGCTAAGGACATATTGGACAGTCTGAAAACAATGTACGAAGAGCAGAACCGTTCTACTCGGCAAAAGGTCTTGAAAATGTTCATGACCGCTCAGATGTCCAAGGGGCAGAAAGTTCACGACCATTGTCTTCGGATGATGGGTTACATTAATGAGCTGGAAGCCCTTGGATCCGGGCTAGATCTTAGACTCAAGTAGATGCCATTCTGAACTCCTTGCCCTCTTCCTTCAATGGGTTCATATTAATCTACAATATGAACAAGTTGAATGTCAGCGTCCAAGAGCTGAGCAATATGTTGCAAAGGGCAGAGGACTTACTTAAGAAGGATGAGCCTGTGGTGATGCTTGTTGAAGCTAACAAAATGGGCAAGAAAAAGAGGAAGGCAAAGAAGCCTCAGAAGAAGACTACCAAGCCCAAGAAGCAGAAGAAGGACAGGACAGCAGATGCATGTCACTTCTGCAAACAAACCGGCCATTGGAAGAGGAACTGTCCTCAGTACCTGGAATCCAAGAAAGGTAATTTCGAATCTTGTGTAATAGAAACCAACTTATTAGTGACTTCTGCGTCCTGGTGTATTGACTCTAGAGCTTCAACTCATGCGTGTAACTCACTGCAGGGGTTCAAGGTAAGCAGAAGGCTGAATGATGGAGAAGTGATGCTCTACTTGGGGACTTCTGCAAGCGTTGCAGCTACGGCAATAGGCACCGTAGAATTAAAATTTAGAGAGGGAAATATTGTGCTTAAAGATTGTCTTTTTGTGCAAAATCTAAGAAGAAATTTGATTTCTGTCTCAAAACTATGTGCGGATGGATATTCTGTCTTTTTCAGTAATACGATTACTATTAAAAGAAACAATAAGTTCATCACATATGGGGAACTGGAGAACGGTCTCTATGTTCTACATCCTTCTCTAGAAATAAACATAGCCGAAACTACGTCGACTGAAATCCCCAAGAAAAGAGCACGTGATATAGTTAATCCCACGTGCCTGTGGCATTACCGACTTGGCCATATTGGTATTGACCGAATCACAAGACTGGTAAAGGATGGTCCTTTGGATTTTCTAATTGTAGAAGATCTTCCCACTTGTGAGCCTTGCCTTCAGGGTAAGATGACAACGAGGCCATTTAACGGTAAGCCTGAAAGATGTATAGGCACGCTTGACCTTATACATACTGATGTATGTGGTCCCCTGAGTGTTAGGACCCGTAACCAACACGTGTATTTCATTACATTCACCGATGATTTTTCGCGATATGGTTACGTATACCTAGTGAGACACAAGTCTGAATCTTTTGAAAAGTTCAAAGAGTTCAGGCAAGAGGTCGAGAAACAGTTTGGGAGAGAAATTAAGGCCCTTCGATCAGATCGAGGTGGCGAGTATCTCTCTGACGAATTCAGGGACTACTTAAAGGACAATGGGATAGTATCACAGTTGGCTCCTCCTGCTACACCACAACTTAACGGTGTTTCAGAGAGGAGGAATAGGACCTTATTGGATATGGTCCGGTCATTTCTCACCCATTCAGAGTTACCCACATCCTTTTGGGAATACGCATTAGAGACTGCGTTATACGTGCTGAACTGGGTTCCAACCAAATCGGTTCCTAAGACTCCTTATGAGCTTTGGACCGGGAAGAAACCAAGTGTACGACACTTGAAGATTTGGGGTTGTTCGGCTCACGTTAAAAGAACAAATCCGGACATATTGGAATCCAAGACCAGCCGTTGCCTATTCGTAGGCTACCCAAAGGGCTCAGTGGGCTACCTATTCTATGTGCCAAGTGAGCAGAAGGTGTTTTGCAGTCGGAATGCACTATTCTTGGAAAATGACTACATCTTGGACAATCTGCATTAGGAAATTGTTCTTGATGAGGAGAGCTCAGATGCAGTGGGAGGTGTCCCACAAGTTCCAGGTAGTGACCGACCTAGAAGATCTACCCGGGTGTCCAGGCCACCGGCCCGTTTTGGTTACGATCAGGATAGTTACCTGGTCAAAACCTTGACTAGTGAAGAGGATCCCGTAACATATACGGAAGCTATGTTGGACATAGACTCCCTTAAATGGGTAGATGCCATGAGAGCTGAGATGGACTCAATGGAGACCAATGGAGTCTGGACTCTAGTGGATCTGCCCTCCAGGGTAAAAGCAATTGGTTGCAAATGGATATACAAGAGGAAGAAGGGCCCCGATGGCAGGGTTGAGACCTACAAAGCTCGTCTGGTGGCAAAAGGATACACTCAGAAAGAAGGCATCGATTATGAGGAAACCTTTTCACTTGTGGCTATGCTTAAATCCATTATGATCCTGCTAGCTATAGCAGCTTACTATGACTATGAGATTTGGCAGATGAATGTTAAAATTGCGTTCCTGAATGGAGATCTTACTCAAGATATCTGTATGCAGCAACCGCAAGGTTTTGTAGCTGCGGGTCAGGAACACATGGTCTGTAAGTTGAATAGATCTATATATGGATTGAAGCAAGCTTCTAGAAGTTGGAACATCCGATTTGACTCTACGGTCAAAAGGTTTGATTTTGAGCAAAACCCGAATGAACCCTGTGTTTACAGAAAGACCAGTGCTGACAAAGTTACGTTTCTGGTTCTGTATGTAGATGACATTCTACTCATTAGGAATGGTGTAGGAATGTTAACTACGATAAAAGTATGGCTATCACAACAATTCTCCATGAAAGATCTTGGAGAAGCCTCCTATATACTGGGTCTTCGACTCTATAGAGATAGATCGAAGCGGATAATAGGATTATCCCAATCTGCTTATATTGACAAAATAGTCAAGAGATATAGCATGGAAAACTCAAAGAAAGGAAATGTTCCTTTCCGGCATGGAGTCAATCTCTCCAAGAAGATGTCTCCAAAGACCTCCGATGAGATCGAGAGCATGAAAGACGTTCCCTATGCCTTAGCCGTAGGGAGCATCATGTATGCCATGCTATGCACTCGTCCTGACATCGCCCAGGCAGTGAGTGTAGTAAGTAGATTCCAGGCCAACCCAGGGCAAGAGCATTGGACTGCTGTGAAATGCATACTTAAGTACCTTCGAAGGACAAAAGAGTTTTGTCTGGTATTCGATGGTAGTTCACTACAGATCCAAGGGTTTACAGATGCGGATTTCCAGTCGGATCCGGATGATAGAAAGTCTACATCTGGATATGTTTTCACAATAGGATCTTGTGCTGTTTGCTGGAAAAGCAGCAAACAGGGGTCCACAGCAGACTCCAAAACCGAGGCCGAATACATTGTCGCAAGTGAGGCTGCCAAAGAAGCCGTGTGGATGAAGAAGTTCGTTCATGAGTTGGGAGTAGTTCCGTCCAGCACATCACCCATTCCATTGTTGTGTGACAACAATGGAGCCATTGCTCAGGCTAAGGAGCCACGAGCCCACTCGAAGTCGAAGCACATCGAGAGGAAGTACCACATACAGCGGGAGATTGTTGGTAGAGGGGACATCCTGATTCAGAAGGTAGCATCAACGGAAAATGTAGTAGACCCATTGACGAAGCCACTATCACAGAAAGTGTTTGAGAAACATGTGGAAAGCATGGGACTCCGGCTAGTACCTGATTGGACCTAAGTGCAAGTGGGAGCTGTTAGACAGTTTTGTATGCCCTTAGCTACAATCAAGAATGATGTACTTTATGAATTTATTGTTAATGAATAAAAGTACATATTTGATTCATGTTCCCTTGGTATGTTTCTGTGTTATACCCTTAAACTAGACACTTAATGAGACTCGTGTTAGTTTAGAATGTTCACAACCAGTGGATCGGTCTGGGGAGACCTATCCTGACAAGGCTGACACTTTAGTGCCACCAAGTCAGTTGGGGTGGCCTGTCTCAGCTACCAGGGTGAGACCCTTGGCACATACAGTGTAGGATTAATAGAATCTTTGAACCGGACCAGATTTCCAATATTGCCCTGGACCTTGGAGATAGATGGGCAAAACTGGAAAGTTACACCTAACCCCTAGACTCGATTATGATACTACACTAGATGTCGGATTGGGCTGTCTTTGATGTACCAATCAGTGAGAATTCATCTGAGTGGGTGATCATAGTGAAAGGATCAGCCCCTTTGTCGGACAAAGGTAATGATCGGGGATGCACTCTCTCTGATGGAAACCAAGACTGCCGGCAGCTGATTTCAATTGTTGAGATTTTGTTTTGCAAAATATATTTATATATATAAAGATATATATATATATATATATATATATATATATATATATATGTTATGGTTTCAAAATGATTTGCAAAAGGTTTTAATTCCCGGGATCCTTATAAGTAGAGAGTGCAACACTGTTCCTTGCAGCCGAGGGAGAGGCCCTCTCTTGTCGGGCAGTGTATGATCAATATGGGCTGAGAGGTTAAGTGTAAGACAATTGAGGATAATACCTGATGGGCTAATCTTGCATCTGCCCACAGTCCCTAGGTTTTACAAGGTGGCTTGGCCCAGGGACCACTTAGGGTAAGTGTTGGGCCCATAGAGCCCATAAGATGGGATTCAGGGGGTGCACTGTCCCTAACAGTGTATTCGGCCAAGCCTTGTAACAAAGGCTGGGCTGAACCCATCTGGCTGATGTGTAAATCAATGTTTGGGTCCCACGCCATACAAGGAAGCCCAACTGGGCAGCAGTTTGGAAGGCTAATTGAGTACATAACCTTAAATGGGCCTTAAGCCCATTTCGAACTGGGCTGATTTGATCAGTCAATTAAAGGGGGGCGAATTCTGAAGTGGATCAGCTAATGGGATTGGGCTTAGACCCTATCCACTTAGAGAGTCCAAGATCTAAATCTGATTTAGATCTGGAAACCTCCTAATTAGATTAGGAGATGGTTGATCTGATCTGCAGATAAGATATGGATTATCCCTTATCACTTAAAGGGACTTCTAACCCAAATATGATTTGGGGCGGATATAGTTTTTTGTGATTGATGTTCAATTCTCTTCAAAGCAAAGAAATCACAGAAAGAGAGATTTCTTGCATACTGCGAATTCTCTCCTGCCACCTCCTTCCTGTCATTGCCATTCCCTTTAGTTCGATCTCCAGTTCTTGGGAAAAATCAAGATTTGATCTTGATTCCAATCTTTTGGGAAGAGATTGGTTGGAGCTGTACCCACAAGCCATCCAGTTAATTCTTGCAAAGGGTTAAGTTCTTTTGGAAGAACGTTGCTGATTTTGCTCCATCCTTCACTGCGCCATCTTCAGTGGGAGCAGATTTTGGATCCTTCCTTGGGCGTGAACACCTCCATTGGGAGATATTGATTCTCTGTATCAGGTATATCCTCCCTCCTACTTCTTTTGGTTCAGATCTGATTTGGTTCTTGATTCAAGATTGATCTTTGAAAATATGTTTTCTGAAATAGGGAATTCGATTCCCTGCAAAGATGGGAGAAATTTTTGAAATTCGCCCTATTCATTCCGCAAGATTTGGGCGTCCATGAGATGGATATCCCATCCCTTCACTTACGCGGAAGCTATGTTGGACATAGACTCCCAGAAGTGGGTGGAGGCCATGAGAGCAGAGATGGACTTAATGGAGACCAATGGAGTCTGGACTCTAGTAGATCCGCCCTCCGGGGTAAAAGCAATCGGTTGCAATTGGATTTACAAGAGGAAGAAGGGCCCCGATGGTAAAGTTGAGACCTTCAAAGCTCGTCTGGTGGCAAAAGGGTACACTCAGAAAGAGGGCATCGATTATGAAGAAACCTTTTCGCCTGTGGCCATGCTTAAATCCATTAGGATCCTGCTAGCTGTAGCAGCATACCATGATTATGAGATTTGGCAGATGGATGTCAAAATTGCATTCCTGAATGGAGATCTTACTGAAAATATCTATATGCAGCAGCCACAAGGCTTCATTGCTGCAGGTCAGGAAAACATGGTATGTAAACTTAACAGATCCATTTATGGACTTAAGCAAGCTTCTAGAAGTTGGAACATCCGTTTTGACTCTGCTGTCAAATCATTTGACTTCAAGCAGAATCCGGATGAACCCTGTGTCTACAGGAAGTACAGTGGAGATAAGGTTACCTTCTTGGTTCTGTATGTAGATGACATTCTACTAAATGGGAATGATGTAGGAATGTTAATTACAGTGAAAGTATGGCTTTCATAGCATTTCTCTATGAAAGATTTTGGAGAAGCCTCCTATATACTGGGTCTTCGACTCTATAGAGATAGATCGAAGTGGATAATAGGATTATCCCAATCTGCTTACATTGACAAAATAGTCAAAAGATACAACATGGAAAACTCCAAGAAAGGAAATGTTCCTTTCAGGCATGGAGTCACTATCTCCAAGAAAATGTCTCCCATGACTTCTAAGGAAATTGATGATATGAAAGACGTTCCCTATGCCTCTACCGTAGGGAGCATCATGTATGCCATGCTATGCACTCATCCTGACATAGCTCAGGCAGTGAGTGTAGTAAGCAGATTTCAGGCCAACCCAGGGCAGGAGCATTGGACTGCTATGAAAAACATACTTAAGTACCTTCGAAGGACAAAAGAGTTTGTCTAGTATTCGATGGTAGCTCACTACAGATCCAAGGGTATACATATGCCGATTTCTAGTCAGACCCAGATGATAGAAAGTCTACATCTGGATATGTTTTCACGATAGGATCGTGTGCTGTTTGCTGGAAAAGCAGCAAACAGGGGTCCACTACAGACTCCACGACCGAGGCCGAGTACATTGCCGCAAGTGAGGCTGCCAAAGAAGCCGTGTGGATGAAGAAGTTCATTCACGAGTTGGGAGTAGTTCCATCCAGCACATCACCCATCCTATCGTTGTGTGACAATAATGGAGCCATTGCTCAGGCTAAGGAGCCACGAGCCCACTCGTAGTCGAAGCACATCGAGAGGAAGTACCATATACAGCGGAAGATTGTTGGTAGAGGGGACGTCCTGATTCAGAAGGTAGCGTCAGCGGAAAATGTAGCAGACCCATTGACGAAGCCACTATCATAGAAGTGTTTGAGAAACACGTGGAAAGCATGGGACTCCGGCTTGTACCTGATTGGACCTAAGTGCAAGTGGGAGTTGTTAGACAATTTTGTATGCCCTTAGCTTCAATCAGAATGATGTAGTTTATGAGTTTATTGTAAATAAATAAAATTGCATATTTGATTCATGTTCCCTTGCTATGTTTCTGTGTAATACCCTTAAACTGGACACTTAATGAGACTCGTGTTAGTTTAGAATGTTCACAGCCAGTGGGTCGGTCTGGGGAGACCTATCCTAACAAGGCTGACACTGTGGTGCCACCAAGTCGGTTGGGGTGGCCTGTCTTAGCTGCCAGAGTGAGACCCTAGGCACATACAGTGTAGGCTTAATTGAATCTTTGAACTGGACCAGATTTCCAGTATTGCCCTGGATCTTGGAGATTGATGGGCAAAACTAGAAAGTTACACCCGACCCCTAGACTCGATTATGATACTGCACTAGGTGTCGGATTGGGCTATCTTTGATGTACCATTCAGTGAGATCCTTAGCGGGGGTCAAAACCTGGGTATGCTGGGATAGTCTGAGAATTCATCTCAGTGAGTGATCATAGTGACAGGATCAGCCCCTTTGTCAGACAAAGGTAATGATCGGGGATGCACTCTCACTTATGGTTTCTAAAATGTTTGCAAGAAGGTTTTAATTCCCGAGATCCATATAAGTAGAGAGTGCAACACTGTTCCTTGCAGCCGAGGGAGAGGTCCTCTCTTGTCGAGCAGTGTATGATCATTATGGGCTAAGAGGTTAAGTGTAAGACCATTGAGGATAATACCTGATGGGCTAATCTTGCATCTGCCCACAGTCCCTGGGTGTTACAAGGTGGCTTGGCCCAGGGACCACTTAGGGTAAGTGTTGGGCCCATAGAGCCCATAAGATGGGTTTCAGGGGGTGCACTGTCCATAACAGTGTATTCAGCCAGGCCTTGTAACAAAGGCTAGGCCGAACCCATTTGGCTGATGTGTAGATTAATGCTTGGGTCCCACGCCATACAAGGAAGCCCAACTGCGCTGCAGTTAGGAAGGTTAAGTGAGCACATAAGCTTAATGGGCTTAAAGCCCATTTCTAATTGGGCTATTTAATTAGTTAATTATGGGGCAAATTCTGAGATGGATTAGCAGATAGGATAGGGTCTTGACCCTCTCCACTCAGAGAGTCCAGATCTGAATGTGATTTAGATCTAGAAACCTCCTAATGAGATTAGGAGAAAGCTGATCTAATCTTCAGATAAGATAAGGGTTTATCCTTATCACCTAAAGAGAAGCCTGATCCAAATATGATTTGGATAAGCAACTCCTAATTGGATTAGGAGCTGATCTTTTTAGGTTAACAAAAAGAAAGAAAGGGGTGGCAGCTTTAAGCAGACACAGATTGAGATCCTCTTGAGTGCTGAAATCACAAGAAGAGAGAATTCTGCACCCTGCGAATACTCTCTTGCCGCCTCTTTACTGCCACCGCCATTACCTTCAGTTCAATCTCCAGTTCTTGAGAGAAATCAAGATCTGATCTTGATACCAATCTTTTGGGAAAAGATTGATTGGAGCTGTACTCACAAGCCATCCAGTTGATTTTTGCGAAGGGTCAAGTTCTTTTGGAAGAACATTGCTGATTCTGCTCCATCCTGCATTGCACCATCTTCAGTGGGAGCAGATTTTGGATCCTTGGGCGTGAACACCTCCATTGGGAGATACTGTTTCTCGTTATCAGGTACATCCTCCCTCCTACTCCTTTTGGTTAAGATCTGGTTTGGTTCATGGTTCAAGATTAATCTTTGAAAAATATGTTTTTCTAAATAGGGAATGCGATTCCCAGTTGAAGGGAGAAAAAAATTTTTGAAATTCGCCCCCTTATTCCCCAAGATCTGGGTGTCCATACGATGGATCTCTCATCCCTTCAAGAAAATCCAAAGGTAACAATTTGATGTTGTGCATACTGGAGGGAGGTGTTAGGCTGGATTGGAAGTGGTCTCTCTTCAAAAGATTAAGGAGTGCCTCCAAAGATGTGAGGGTTGCAAGGTCTCAAGGGTATTAGTAGTGAAAATGCTTAAGACTCGATGATCCCTAACGTGAATAGGACCCTCTATTTATGGAGAAGACATCAAGATCCTTAAAGGTAGGAGATGAGTATCTTCGCTCCGTATCGAGAAAGAGAATATATTGTTCGCTAGTAATTATTGGGCACGCTACCGGGCATCGCCATGTGGTCCATGAAGATATCCTCAAGGATTAGATTTCCTTATCCCCAAGATCCCCCATTACTCACGTGTGCTACTACCTTTTGCACGCCGTGACTAATCCTACGTGGAGTCGACGATGTCACCATCTAGAGGTCGGTATTCGTTAATGTCCTGTGGTGATCTGCAAAGTACACGGATTTGTGTGTGTTTGGTCACACACGCCTGGGTATCGCCATGGGCTCGACCCATTGTCCCCCCCGACCCGCTGTCCGGAATGGGTACGCGGGCAGCGAGTCTTTCTGAGGCTTGTTTGGGTTTGAGCGTTGACTGAGTTTGGTGGATTACGGGCTTATCGTGGTTCTGTTCAGCATGCTATAGGTTCATTGTGACGGTTGTAATGGACCGTAGGTTGGTTGCAGTGTGGGGATTGAGTGTGGACTGCTTGTAAGTGTTTTTGTGGTCTAAGCTAGCTATAGACACCTACATGCACAACTGCGCCGTTTGCATGATGGAGCATTGACTTTTTTTATGTGAGCCTGAATTATGAACATTGATGTTTTAGGAAATCCTACTGTCATAATTTGATCCTCAACGCAAAATTCCGTCGTTTTCATGAAGAAGAGTTTATTTTTACGTGTGAGGATGTATATTCAATGTTGATGTTTAAAGATAATCCAACGGTCACGATTTGATCTTGCATGCGCATCTACAACGTTCACAAGATGTGGTATTGATTTTTTGGTATGATACTAAATCTTTATTGTTAATATTTTAGGAAAATCCAACAGTCTATATTTGATCCTGTGCACGTAGCCATGTCATTCGTGCGATGTGTGGTTAATTTTTTGGTGTGAGGCCGAATCAAAAACCTTGATGTTTTACGAAAATACAATGGTCACAATTTATTTTTGCTCATGCAATTGCGTTGTTCCCGTAATGCGACATTGATTTTTTGGAGCGAAGCTGAATCATGAATGTTGTTTTAAGAAAATCCAATGGTTATGACATGATCTTGTGTGCATAACTACATGGTTAGCATAACATGGTATTAATATTTTGGTGCGAGGTTGAATCATAAAAGTTGATCATTTAAAAAAGTACAATGGCTATGATTTGATCTAATGCACGCATCCGCATCGTTCGCGTGACACAGAATTGACGTTTCGGTGCAACAGTGAAGCATGAACATTGATAATTTAAGAAAATCCAACGTTCACGATTTGATCCTTTTGCGCATCCACGCCGTTCATTTGATGTGCAATTAATTTTTTTATGAGGCTAAATCAAGAACATTGTTGTATTATGAAACACAAAGGTTACAAATTGATGTTGTGCACACAATTGTGTCGATCGCGTAATTCGATATTTATTTTTGATGCAAGGCTGAATTATGAATGTTGATGTTTTACACAAATACAAAGGGCATGATTTGATGTTGGGTGTGCATCTGTGTCATTCGCGTGATGTAGCATTGATTTTTTTGTGTGAGGCTGAATATTGAACTTTGACGTCTTTGGAAAATCCAATGGTCACGATTTCATCCTCTACGCACAATCACATTGTTTGCATATTGTAGCCTTGATTTTCTCGTGCAAGATTATATATTCAATGTTGATGTTTAAAGAAAGTCCAACAGACACAATTTGAGGATGTGCGTGCATCTGCGTCATTCGCCTGATGTGGATTTGATTTTTTGTTCGAGAAGTTAATGCTTTAATAAAATACAATAGTAATGATTTGATGTTGTGCGCACAACTACGTCGTTTGCATTATGCTGCATTAATTTTTTCGTTTCAGGCTGAATGATGAACATTGATGTTTTCGGAAATCCAATGATCACGCTTTGATCCTATGTGGACAATGACGTTGTTTGCATGATGAAGCATTGTGTTTTTACGTGCGAGGTTGTATATTCAACAGTGATGTTTTAAGAATATCCAATGGTTACGATTTGATCCTGTGCGCGTAACTGCATTGTTCAAATGACATGGTATTCATTTTTTGGTACGAGGTTAAATCTTCAATGTTAATATTTTATGAAAATCCAATAGTCTCTATTTGATCATGTGTGCGCAATTGCGTCATTCGAGCGATGTGTGATTGATTTTCTGGTGTGCGGCCAAATCATAAACGTTGATTTTTAATGGAAATACAAAGGTCACAATTTAATGTTGTTTGCGCGATTGTGTCTTTCGCATATTGCGACATTGATTTTTTGGAGCGAGGCTGCATCGTGAATGTTGATGTTTTAAGAAAATCCAACGGTTATGATTTGATCCTATGCGCGTAATTGCATGGTTAGCATAATGTGATATTAATATTTTGGTGTGAGGTTGAATCATGAAAGTTGATCATTTAAGAAAATACAATGTTCTCGATTTGATCCAATGCAGATAATCGCATCGTTCGCATGACATAGAATTGAATTTTTGGTGCAGTGGTGAATCTTTAACATTGATAATTTAAGAAAATCCAACGTTCACAATTTGATCCTATGCATGCATCGACATAGTTCACGTGACGTGTGATAACTATGTATTTTGATGCCTTAAGGGCATCATTTTAGGGGTATTTTAAACCCTAGACTAACTAATCTGTATCATTTTTCCGATTATATTCAATGTTGTGACCTCTAAGGGTCCCTGTGCAAATTATAGGTAAAAATTGAAAAATTTACAGTGTTTTTTTTTGCTGATTTTGGGAAGCTGGTGAGAATTCCTGTTGAGAGAGGGGGTGTTTCTATGAAAAACTAAGCACAGGAGGGCGCCTCCTATCTGCTAAACCCAGAAAGGCGCCTCTCCTATTATATTAGCATACTCTCCCTTCCTTAGCAAACCCTAGGGCGCCTCGCCACTCATTCTTTTCACCTCTAACAAACCCTAACCGCCCCTAACTGCTAAATCATCACCTTCCACTCTTCCCTAACATCTAATCTCAACCATCCAAGCCTCAGAAACCTCTCATACCCTTAAATCTTCACCTTGCAATCTCTACCCTTCATTCTAGGGTGCCATCTCTTGAGCATTCAAACCGTAGGGCGCCCATTTTCTGCATAAACCTACTAGCCACCCCTCTCTTTCTCTCTAATCTTAGTTTTGTCCACCCTTCTCTATAAAATGGACCCCAAGGGCCTTGGAGAAGGGGTTGGTTAGCCCAGTTCACAAGGCCAAGGCTTCTTGAGGGTTCAAGGGTTATAGGAAGGAGGTCGCCCAGTTCTTGTCAGGAGGGGTTCCTATAAGCAATTCATCCAACCTGCAACTTTCGTCACTAGAGCTGATCCACCATTTTTATTTTATTTTGTTTTCTTTCTTTTTTTATTCAGTTTTTCTAGCAATTTAATTTCTGCAATTTTCGATTTTGGTTTGATTTAATTTCTGTTTTTCTTTGCCTTTTGTAGATCTGAGTTCGCTCAGTTCAAGGATAAGGTGTCTCAAGGGGTTTGAGGGCTGAACAGAGGAGGAACGACTTGCAGTTTGTCTTCCCGAAAAGCTACCACCACTGGATCCGAATTTCAGCATATTTTATTTTATTTTATTGTTAATTTTAGTTTTATTTAATTTTTGAAGTTTATTTCTTTTCTTTTTCAATTCTAAATATATAATTTTAGCTTTAATAAATTTTATATTCTTATTTTTTTCAAATCCCAAATCTGTTCTTTTTTCTCATTTGTCCGAAACAAAATAATAAATTTTAACCTTGCTTCCCTGAGGATTCGAGCCCTTCCTCACCACTAAACTACGTTCTTTATTTAGTTTTGAGGATTGGAAAAATATAAATTATTAAACTGGTGTCCCGGGTGTTTGACGACACATCTTAGGTGCACCATGTTTTTGGCATAGTTGCCAGGGAAGCAACAGATTGAAAATTTTTATTTCTTTGTTTCAGATTGGTTTACATTATTTCTTTAATTTCTTTAGTTTTCTGATCTTTGGAAATAAAACTCTCATAATTCTTCATTGTTTTCGCAGGACGTGGCAGCCGAAGGTGGGGTGCTAGAACACTACCGAACTGTGCACAAAAGAAAAAAAAAAGAAAAATATTGGATAGCGATTCAAGTGTGGTCATCTAAACTTATTTCTTATTTTTCTTTTTATTTTCGAATTTATCTTGGTAGATTAGTGTTTTCGAATCTTTGGTTATATATTTTTATTTTCATTTCTTAATAGATTTGACTATATTTTTTTAGGATTATTTTTTTCTTTTGTTTCGTCTTTAGATATAATTAATTATTTAATTGAGTAATTAATTGTTAATTAGGAAATTATTAAAAATTTTGAATTTGAGTTTAAATTTCAAAATTTGAATTCAAATTTTGAATTTGAATTTCAAAATTTCAAAATTTAAATTTCAAATTTCAAAAAAAAAAATTTTTGCATTTGCATTCCAACATTTATGGTTTGATATGTTCTAGAGCATGCATCATATAGGATATTTAATTGCTGAAATCATCTTGTTGGTTGCTAATGTGTGAGGGTTTTTCATTTTTTTAATTGCTCTCTTTGCTAAATTAATTTGTTTTATTATTTTATTGTTGTATTGCATATTAGAGATAATTGTTCATGCATTGTAATTAGTTGCATTTATTTTGTTTATTGTGTTTTTTCGTTAATCTATTTAAGGGAAATTCAATTTAAATATGATAAGGTGGGGATTTTATCACCCTTCCTTGGCCCAAAAACCACCACCCTTTCACGTGTGGTTCACCCTAAACCTTAATTTAAAATTTGGATAGCAAGATCCTTTAGGAGGCCCCACATATTTGGTTCAAAAGTGTGCTGAATTTTAGGGAAGCTTTAAATTACTTTCCATAACCGGTGGTTGGTGTCTAAGGAACGAGGTTAACTGGCTAAGCCTAAGCGGGTTTTGTGGTTAATTAATTAGGTCCTTGTGAGAGAGCAAGGGGAGCCTCCCACCTCCCCACCTCTGACCTGGCTAACGAAAGGAAGTGGTGTAATTCCAAGTGAACCTAAGAGGATTCACATTGGTTGAACCATTAGTTTAGGAAACCTTAGGTCAGCCCCTAGGCCGTGTGTTAAATGCTTGCATTTTTTTTTAAATTTTAAAATTTCAAATTTGAATTTAAACTTCAAATAAAAAAAGAGAGAAAATAAAAAATTAAAAAATTCAAATTTGAGTTTAAATTTCAAAATCTAAAACTGAAATTAAAATTCAAAAATTTAAATTTCAAATTTCAAAAAAGAAGAAAAAGGGTTTTCTGAGTTATATGTTGGGAAGGAGATCTCTAGGGAGAGTAATAGTAGAACCCATACCTGATATAGTGAGATACCTCCATCACCAACAACACAACCAAATAGCCGGGGTCAATGATGAGCAGCTTAGAAAGCTGAAGGAGTATTTCACTCAAACCCAGTATAACCCTTCATCCTGCGTACAGTTGTTGGATACCCAAGCCTTATAGTATGAGATTGAATCAAGCATAATCCAGATGCTTCCCTCTTTCTATGGGAACCCGAGTGAGGACGCATACAAACACATAGATGAGTTTTTGGAAATCTTTTCCACTGTAAGGATCCAAATCTTTAATGATGATGCCCTTAGATTAACTTTTTTCCCCTTCTCCTTGAAAGACAAGGCCGAGCACTAGTTAGGAACTATAGGGAGACCTTTTAGAACTTGGGCAGAAATGCAACAAAAATTCCTTAGAAAGTTCTACCCTATAAGATGAACCAAAACCATGAGAAGTAAAGGGATGAGAGATCCATCGTATGGACGCCCAAATCTTGCTAAATAAAGGGGCAAATTTCAAAAATTTTTCTCTCCCTTTTAACTGTGAATCGCATTCCCTATTTAGAAAATCATATTTTTAAGGATCAATCTTGAACCATAAACTGAACCAGATCTGAACCAAAAGGAGTAGGAGAGGATTATACCTGATACGGAGAAATAATATCTCCCAACGAAAGTGTTCACACCCAAGGAAGGATCCAAAGACTGCTCCCACTGAAGATGGCGCAGTGTAGGATGGAGCAGAATCAGTAGTGTTTTTCTCCAAAAACTCTGTCCTTCGCAAGAAACAACAGGATGGAACGTGAGCACAGCTTCCTGTCAATTCTTTCTCAAAGAACTGATGTCAAGATTGAATCTTGACTTCTCCTACAACTGGAGATCGAACTGACAAACAGGGCGGCAAGAACAAGGAGGTGGCAAGAAAGAATTCTGCAGGGTTGCTTAATTCTTTCTTCTGTGTTTTCAGCACTAAAGAGGATGTGAATAATCTCTACCAAAGGCTGCCACCCCTTTCTTTTCTTGTAACCCTAAAGGATCAGCTCCTAATCCAATTAGGACTTGCTGATCCAAATCTAATTTGGATCAGACATCCCTTTAGGTGATAAGGATAAACCCTTATCTTATCTGCAGATTAGATTAGCTTTCTCCTAATCTCATTAGGAGGTTTCTAGATCTGAATCACATTCAGATCTGGACTCTCTGAGTGGATAGGGTTAAGACCCTATCCTATCTGCTAATCCATCTCAGAATTCGCCCCATATTTAACTAATTAAATAGCCCAGTTCAAAATGGGCTTTAGGCCCATTAAGCTTATGTGCTCACTTAACCTTCCTAACTGCTGCCCAGTTGGGCTTCCTTGTATGGCATGGGACCCAAGCATTGATCTACACATCAGCCACATGGGTTCGGCCCAGCCTTTGTTACAAGGCCTGGCCGAATACACTGTTATGGACAGTGCACCCCTGAAACCCATCAAATGGGCTCTATGGGCCCAACACTTACCTCGAGTGGTCCCTGAGCCAAGCCACCTTGTAACACCCAGGGACTGTGGGCAGATGCAAGATTATCCCATCAGGTATTATCCTCAATGCTCTTACACTTAACCTCTCAGCCCATAATGATCAAACACTGCCCGACAAGAGATGATCTCTCCCTCGGCTACAAGGAACAGTGTTGCACTCTCTGCTTATATGGATCCCGGGAATTAAAACCTTTTGCAAACCTTTTAGAAACCATAATATATATACTTTTATATCTCATAGAAAATATATACTTTGCAAAACAAATCTCAACGATTGAAATCGGCTGCCGGTAGTCTTGGTTTCCGTTAGTGAGAGTGCATCCCCGATCATTACCTTTGTCTGACAAAGGGGCTGATCCTGTCACTATGATCACCCACTCAGATGAATTCTTAGATTGTCCCAACATACCCAGGTTTTGACCCCCGCTAAGGATCTCACTGATTGGTACATCAAAGACAGCCCAATCCGACACCTAGTGCAGTATCATAATCGAGTCTAGGGGTTGGGTGTAACATTCCAGTTTTGCCCATTAATCTCCAAGGTCCAGGGCAATACTGGAAATCTGGTCCAGTTTAAAGATTCAATTTATCCTACACTGTATGGGCCTAGGGTCTCACCCTGGCAGCTGAGACAGGCCACCCCAACTGACTTGGTGGCACCACAGTGTCAGCCTTATTAGATAGGTCTCCCCAGACCGACCCACTGGCTGTGAACATTCTAAACTAACACGAGTCTCATTAAGTGTCCAGTTTAAGGGTATTACACAGAAACATACCAAAGGTAACATGAATCAAATATGCACTTTTATTCATTTACAATAAACTCATAAAGTACATCATTCTGATTGAAGCTAAGGGCATACAAAACTGTCTAACAAGAAGAGCCATCACTGGATTTACCAAAACACCGGGTGAACAAATTCATGAGTCTTGGGAGAGAATTAAAGAGTTATCAAGAAAGTGCCCACACCATGGCCTGTCCAAGTGGAAAATTGTCCAAGCCCTCTATAAAGGTTTGACTGATTTATACAGACAAATGGTAGATGCATCTTGTGGGGGGGCATTTCTACGTATATGTGAGGATGAAGCATATGCTTGATAACCCCGCATTTTGATGCCTTAAGGGCATCAATTCAGGGGTATTTTTGGTAATAGAATAGTCAAAGTTTACCCTTTTCCCAATTAAAATCAATTATGTGACCTCTGAGGGTTTATATGCAAATTATGTAGAAAATTGGGAAGTTTTTTAGGCTAAAGTGTAGTTTTTGGGAAGTTGGTGTGAAGTCCAATTGAGAGAGGGGGTGTTTTTGTAAAGAATTGAGAACAGGAGGGCGCCTCCTACCTGCAAAACTCAGTTGGCGCCTATCCTATTAATATACCATGCTCCCCTCTCCTTAGAAAACCCTAGGGAGCCTTTTTAACCTAATCTTTTCACTCTTACCAAACCCTAGTTGCCCCTAGGTGTTTAATCTCCACCCCCCACCTCTTTTAATCTCAACCACTCTATTTAGGGCTCTACTTTATAGCTTTTAAACCCTTGGAAGCCACCTATTCTACTAATCCTCACCATTCAGCCCCTCACCTCCAAATCTCAGCCACTCCCTCCATCTTATATCCCAACCATTCAATCTAGGGCACCACCTATTATTTTAATCTTAACCCTTCAACCCTAGATGTTCTAATCTACACCCTCTATTTCTGGGCGCCCAAATCTCAGCCCTACATAATATTGGGGGCCCTCTCCTTTTATTTCAACCATAGGATCACCCCAAAACCATCTTAGCCATCCATTAGAAACCCTAGGGAATCCCTAACTTTGCTAAATCCCAGCTGCCGCCCCCATATTTCTCCCTATTTCCAGTTGTTTCCATCATTCTCTATAAAAAGGGTCTCAGGGGACTTGTAGAAGGGGTTGGTCAATTCACCCAGGTAAGAAGGAAGGCTGATCTTGAGAAGTTCAAGGGTAGAGGAAGAGGAGGATTCCCAGGCAAGAGGAGGGGTTCTTAATTATAGTTTTCCAACACCACTACTGCCACCTCTGGATTTGAATCCCAACCATTTTTTCTTCAGTTCTAGAATTACATTCTGTTCTTTAATTTCCAATTCATTTTTTCTTCCTACAAATTTTACTTTTATTAGATTTAATTTGTACTTTATTTCTTTTCTGCAGATCTAAAATTTGGCCAAGTAAGACGGAAGGCCTAGCTCGAGAAGTTCGAAGGTCGAAGGAGAGATCTGGAGACTAATACCTCTAATCGGATTTTCAGACATATTTATTTTGTTTCTTTTATTTATTTGTTTCTGTTATTTATTTTTATGCACTTGTTATTCTTAGTACTGTTTGAATTTGGTTTTGATGAATTCCATTTGTTTTTTCGCTTTAATTAATTAAATTTATATTTCTGCAACTCCCCTTTGTGTTCTCTCTCCCGAATCTAAGTACGCAATTATTTTTCCCTTGCTTCTCTATGGATACGACCCGTTCACATCACTTTGCTGCGTTAGTAGTTGTTTAAGAACCATAATAAAATTATAAATGTTTAAGCTGGTGTTTTGAAGTGTTTAACGACGTGCTTCTGGACACACCAATGCTCTTTTCGAAACATTGAGTGAAAATTCCATCAACAATGCATCATTATATTCCTATGAGAGGTCAGTGGGACCTTCAAAGAGGGCAAGGCTCTACGAAATTAGGAATAGTATAGAGCTCGAGCCAAGAATGGACCTGGATGCAATCTCAAGAAAATTGGACAAGGTAGAATGGACCTTCAAAATGGTTGATCAATGCTTCACCTATAATCAGCTACCAGGCCCATCTACACCTTATCTTGAAGTTTATTCCATTTGTGCCAGCTCATCCCACGAAGTTGATGATTGTCCAACGGCGGCCCGGTTTCCACCGTTTATCCAAGAATTGGTTTAGGCAGCCCAGAGTTTCTCGAGGCCTAACAATGACCCATTTTCAAACACTTGCAACCCTGGGTGGAGAAATCACCCTAACTTTTCTTGGAGGACACATCAACCTAACACACAGTCCTAGCAGTACCATCCATCTAACTCCATGGCCCAGAAATTTCAGAGGCCACAAGTATAGAGCCAATTCTAGCAGACTTACCCTAGGAACCAACCGGTCCAACCTTATCAGGTTTATCCACAACCTCCTCATACCAGTACAGTTGGTGACAAATTCATGCAGCTTCAACAATTGATTCTAACTCAATAGTAGACCATTACTAGATTAGAGAGCCAAACAGGACAGCTAGCCAATGTGAGGAGAGAAGTAGGACAACTACCGAGTCAACCGGTTGCGAATCCTAGAAATCAGTCACCGGGTTTCCTCCACAACAGATTCAACCAACTCCTAAGAACCCTCAGTTTGAAAATGCCAAGGCTATTACAACCTTAATGAGTGAGAGGATTTTAGAGGACTCATATGGGAAAAGAAATTTGAAAATATCAGTGAAGAAGAAAAGGAGCAAGAAGACTATAAGTTGGGGGGGGGGGGGGAGAAGAAAATGGAAAGGAAAATTTAGAAGAAGAACCTATAGTGAACTAACCTGTAATTCCCTTTCCAACTGCACTCACAGCTGGAAAGACGAAAGAGACTCACAACGAGGAGATCAGGGAGTTATTCAAGTAAGTCCATATTAACATCCCTCTCCTCAACGTGAAACAACATGTCCTGGCCTACGCCAAGTTCTTGAAAGAGATGTGTACTCAAAAGAGGGAGCCACGATCAGCCCCACAAAAAGTGATGCTCTCGGCAAATGTTAGTGTGATTCTCCTAAACCAAGTCCCCCGGAAAATGAAAGACCATGGTTCTCCTCTAATAAGTTGTGTCATCCTTGGAATCATTTTTGTTCGGGACTATTGTATCTTGGGGCTAGTGTAAATCTGCTCCCCTCTATTATTTATGAAAGGTTCAGGATTGGCGAGTTAAAACCTACCCCGGTAATTCTGTAACTCGCTGATCGGCCAGCCAGGACTCCTTGAGGTGTTATTGAGGATGTCATTGTTAGAGTAGAGGATTGCTATTTTCCAATGGATTTTATCGTCTTAGACATGACCTCAACCAAGGAATTGAACCATAACCTGATAATCTTAGGATGTTCGTTTCTAGCAATTGCCAATGCAAACATCAATTGTAAATCAGAAGAAATGGACATTTCATTTGGGGAGCAGAAATTCCGATTAAATGTATTTAGTGCCACTAAGTATCCAAACCTAGGGGAAGATGAGTTCAAGGTAGATGTAATGGACAACCTTGTAGATGCCCTATCTACCCTTCGGTTAGCCCAATCTGAGCCGTATCTGTGTAAAGAAGAAAGCAAGACTGGAAGTGTAGATGTGAAAAGTGAGTGAGTGCATCTGGGTGAAGACCTTAAACTTAGCGTTGGTTGGGAGGCAACCCAATGAAGTTTTATTTTAGTTGTCTTGTTAAATTTTGTCTTTTCTTTTGAATAAGTTTCAGAATTCAGTTGGCAAATCCTGAGCCCCTGTTGAATCCTTTCCTCTTGATTTTTCCCTTTGGCCCAAGTCCCTTTTGCATCATTCTAGTCATGCCATTGAACTGGAAAATAGACACATAGTTCTATTACTTTCTACTTCCAGTTCTCTCTCTCTCCTCTTGTGGTGTGTTCGGAAGTGCGTTGTTAAACACCCCAGAACACCAGTTTAAATATTTATAATTTTTACCATTTCTCAAACAACTACTAACATAGTAAATGGGTGAGAACAGGTCGTATCCACTGGAAAGCAAGTGAAAAATTAATATATACTTAGATCCGAACAAGAGAGTGCAATTAGGAATGACAGAAAATACGAAAATAAAATCTATTATTGCTGAAGTTAAAGGTTTTGAATTTAAGCAAGGCAATAAATAAAAATCAAAGTTTAATAAAGTATGGGAATCAACAAAGGAAATAAAAGAAATAAATAAAAAAGCGATCCAGAATTCGGATTCGGTGGCTGTAGCTGCAGATTGGCTAGAGAGCTTGTCGTCCTCCCCTCTACAACCCTTTAACTCCTCAAGAAATCTTAGCCTTGTTAACTGGGTGAATTGACCAACCCCTTTTCCAGGGCCCCAAGGGTCCTTTATATAGAGAAGGGTGAATATAACTGGAATTAGAGAGAAAGAGGGGGGCGACAGATGGGTTTTAGCAAAAATATGGGTGCCCTAGGGGTTAGAATGAAGGGTTAGGATGGTTCTAGGGTGATCCTAAGGTTGAGAAGAAGAGGAGAAGGCACCCAATATTATGTAAGGTTGAGATTTAATGGGTAAAGGCTGAATGGTGAAGATTAGAAGTTATGTGGCTCCTTGGGTTAGAAAGCTAAAAAAAGAGTGCCCAAGAATGGATGGTGGAGATTAGATGGGATGGAAGGTGAGGATTTATCAGTTAGGGGCGGCTAGGGTTTGTTAAGTGTGAAAAGAATGGGTTAAAAGGCATCCTAGGGTTTGCTAAGGCGTGGGGAGCATGCTAATATAGTAGGAGGGGCGCCAAACTGGGTTTAGCAGCTAGGAGGCGCACTCCCGCTTTCAGCTTTTACAAAAACACCCCCTCTCTCAGCTAGAATTCAAACTAGGTTCCCAAAATCTGTATTTCAGCCATAAAAACTTCCAAGTTTTCCCCAGAATTTGCACAGAGATCCTGAGAGGCCACAACATTGCATTTAACTAGGAAAAGTGCACATCTTGACTATTCTAAGACCGAAAGTACACCTGAATTTATGCCCTTAAGGCATAAAAATGTAGAGTTATCACACCCCTAACTTAAACATTGTTTGTCCCTTAGCAATGCAGCCTTAAAATTACACTGATCATAGAGATTTTTTACATCTCAAGATCTTCCCTAACAAAATTAGTCAAGCATCCTGATTCCAGCAATCTCAAACTCTATATAGATCTGTATTGGGCTTAAGGGGTAAAACTGTCTTACTTTGAATATTTTAGAAACTTGGCTTAAAAATCTTATTTACTCTTCCATTTGCAAACTGTCTTAATAATCTGAGATTGATTTTAATATTAGGCATATATTCTTCTTATCATTTTTTTGAAAGTGGGTTTCTACCCCTGAACTTGATTTGCACACTTATTTCTATTGTTACCTTCCACCGTTTGACGCGAATCTCGACACTTGCCTTGGGTGAAGAGACCTGGTTACTAAGTGTTAGGTAAGTGTTTTTGGCATTCCCTTTTCCATTTAACGTAAATCTTGACACTTGACTTAGGTAAAGAGACCCGGTTACTAAGTCTAGGCTGTCCATTGACCTTTTATTCTTTTTTTTTTGCAACACTGTTTAGGGAAATCAACTATTTCTAACAATTTGAAAATTTTTTGTCTAATTTCTCAATCTTTCTCTTCTTATCTTGGTAGGGGCAAACTTTGGTGTATTTTCCAATTTCTAAACGGTTTCGACAATATTCAAATGAGATCAATTTTGGCTCCTATCACTTGGTACCAATTTCTACAAAATTCAATATTCTTTTATCAGTTTCCTCAACTTTTTCTGTTTGGGAATCTCTTTTAATGGAAAAAAATTTTAAAATTTTCAGTGAAATTTTAATTCTACATATTTAAAGGTTTAGCTTCTCATTTTTTTTTTCATTTTTCTTTCTCTCTTTCCTCACCCCCAACTTAAATGTCACTGTCCCTAATGGCATGACTAAAATGATGTTAAAAGGATTTAGACCAAAGGGAACAATCAATAGGGTTTTCCTGAGGGTTTCAAGGTCTGCCACCTGGTCTTGAATCAAGAAAAGAAACAATAATTCTAACACTATAGACAAAAATCAACTGAAACTACATTGGGTTGCCTCCCAGCCAGCGCTAAGTTTAATGTCTTCAGTCGGACACATTCACGCACTGTTCCTATCTATACTCCCCGACTCACTTTCATCTTTTGATAGACAATGTTTAGATTGGGCTAACCACGGGGGTAGGTAGGGCATCTAAAAGATCATCCACAATATCCACCTTGCACTCATCTTCCCCTAGGTTTGGATACTTAGAGACACTAAAAACTTTTAACCGAAAGTTCTGCTCCCCTAATGAAATGTCAATTTGTCCTGATTTACAGTTGATATTTGTATCGGCCATTGCTAGAAACAGACATCTTAAGATTATCAGGATGTGGTTCAGTTCCTCGGTTAGGGTCATGTCTAGGATGATAAAATCCACTAGGAAGTGACTACCCTCTAGCCTGACAATAATGTCCTCAATAATACTTCGAGAGGTCTTGATTGACCAATCAACGAGTTGTAGAATTACTGGGGTAGGTTCTAACTCATTGATCTTGAACCTGTCATGAATGGACAGAAGCATATTTATATTGAACCCTAGATCCAATAAGGCTCGATCGAAGGTGATTCTAGAGATGACATAACTTATGAGAGGAGCATTAGGATCTTTCAGTTTTTGGTAAAGTTGGTTGAGGAGAGCTACACTAACATCTACCGAGAGCATCATTTTTTGTGGGGCCGATCGTGGCTCTATCATTTGAGTACACAACTCTTTCAAGAACTTGGTATAGGCTGGGATACGTTGGATCGCATCGAGGAGAGGGAAGTTAATATGGATTTCCCAGCTTTCCTCATTGCGGGTCTCTTTCTTCTTTCCCACTGGCCCGACTGTGAGTGCAGTTGGAAAGGAGACTACAGTTTGGTTCACTATGGGCTCTTCTTCTAAAGTTTCCTTTCCTTCTTCTTTCCCCCCAACTTAGGGTATTCTTGCTCCTTTTCACTAACTCTCTCACACGAGTCCTCTAAAATCCTCCCACTCCTTAAGGTTGTAATATCCTTGGTATTTTTAGGCTGAGGGTTCTTAGAAGGTGGTTGAATTTGTTGTGGAGGAAAACCTGGTGGCTAATTTCTAGGATTCACCACCGATTGATTTGGTAGTTGCCCTACTTCTCTCCCCTATTTGGCTTCGACTACTTGTCCTATTCGGCTCTCTAACCTATTGATGGATTGCTACTGATTTAGGATTAGTTACTGAAATTGCATGAATTGATCATCTACTATATGGGTCTGAGGAGGTTGGGGGTAAGCCTAATACGGTTGGACTAGTTGGTTCCTAGGGTACGCCCGTTGGAATGAACTTTGTACTTGTGGCCTCTGAAATTGCTGGGACATGGAGTTAGATGGGTGGTAGTGCTGGTACTGTGTGTAGGTTTGACATGGTTGAGCCGGTTGAGTCCCAGGGTAATCATTGTACTCCTAGTGGGTCCGGGCTTCAGACCATTGGGAGTGCCTCTCTAGCAGGGGGGTTTCTTGGTTTTGGGCCCTATAAGTGAAGTTGGGTTGATTTTCCCACCTAGGGTTGTATGGGCTAAAGAATGGGTTAGCATTGGGTTGGAAAGATCTATTGGCCACATGTACTTAGTTTGGAATGACTGGTTGACATGGGCCTGTTGCAGTGCACATGCTAACATGATGGGTCGGGCTTGCACAGATGGAACATGATGGATAGGCCGACAAGGTTGGGTATGGGCCACTTTGTTGATGATATGCAAGGACCTAGTCAATTATGTGGGCCATCCCATTAATCCTATCCAGTTGTCGAGACACATGGTTCTAATCTATCTATGGCTCAAGTTGGAAGTAGTTTGACATTCCACAAACTTCGGCCATTGAATTCATTTTGTTTTAACCCCCCTTTTTTTTGAAATTTGAAATTTAAATTTTGAATTTTACTTTCAAATTTAAATTTTGAAATTTAAATTCTACAATTTAAACTCAAATTTGAATTTTTAATTTTTTAATTTTTATTTTTTTCTTCTTTTTTTATTTTTTTTATTTGAAGTTTGAAATTTAAATTTTTGAATTTAAATTCAATTTTAGATTTTGAAATTTAAATTCCTGAAATTTAAATTCAAATTTGATTTTTTAATTATTTTTTATTTTTTATTTTTTTTTAAATTCGAAACTAAAATTCAAATTCAAATTTTGATATTTAAGTTCCTGAAATTTAATTTTTAAATTTAAAAAAAATGCAAGCAAATCAATCACACGACCTAGGGGCTGACCTAGGGTTTCCTAAACTAGTCGTTCAACCAATGTGAATCCTCTTAGGCTCACTTGGAATTATACCACTTCCTTTGGTTAGCCAGGTAAGAGGTGGGGATGTGGGAGGCTCCCCTTGTTCTCATAAGGACCTAATTAAGTAACCACGAAACTCGCTTTGGCATAGCCATTTAACCTCTTTTCTTAGACACCAACTGCCGGTTATGGAAAGTAATTAAAAGCTTTCCTAAAATTCAGCACACCGTTGAACCAAGTGTGAGGCTTCCCTAAAGGATCTTGCTATGCAAATTTTAAATAAGGGTTTAGGATAAATCGCACGTGAAGGGTGGTTGTTTGGGCTAAGGAAGGGTGATGAAATCCCCACCTTATCTTATTTAAGTTGGGTGCCCTTAAATGGATTAACGAAACAAAACAATTAAACAAAATGAATGCATCTAACTACAATGCATGAACAATTATTTCTAAAATGCAATTCAGCAATATAACATAAAATAATAAAATAAACTAAGCACAAGAAGCAATAAAATAAAAAGAAAACTTATCACATTCATAACTGATAAAATAATTTCAGCGATTAAATAATCCTATATGATGCGTGCTCTAAAACATATCAAATCCTAGATGTTGGAATGCAAATGCAAATCTTTTAAAATATTAATTATTTTTATTTTATATTAATTATTTTTTTAATTCAAAAATTTAAATTTAAATTTCAAAATTTGAAATTCAAATCCAAATCCAAATTCAAATTCAGATTCGAATTAAAATTTAAATTTAAATTTAAATTCAAATTTAAATTTAAATTCAAATTCAAATTCAAAATTTAAACTCAAATTCAAAAATTTAAACAATTTCCTTTTTAATGATAACAAATAATTATAACAAACAGAAAATAAAAGAATTAATTATGCTAAAAAGATTAACAACTACCAAAATAAATTCTAACAAGAAAATTGTTATTCTAAAAATTAAACCGAAAATAAAATAAACAATAGAAAATTATGCAGCAATAAATAAAATAAAATAAAATAATATAAAAGAAACAATTTCTTTTGAAATAAAAGAAAAACACAAACCTAATAAGATAGAAATTCGAACAAGAAATTAAAATATAGAAAGAAAAATAGATCTAGAAACAAAACTGAAGAGAAAAAAAATCGGATGTAGGAAAAAATATTTAAAAATTAAAAAATCACTATTCGAATGAAATAAAAGAGTTAAAAAATAAAAATAAAAAAATTAAAAGTAAAATGGAACGACTACACTTGAAATGCAATCCAATTTCTCTTCTATTCTCTTTCGTCCCGCAATCCCGCAACACTCCGGTACCCTACCTTTCGCTATTCCATCCTGTAGAATCAAAGAGAAATAAGAATTAAACTGAGATAACGGATCAAGTAATAAAATGAAAAAGAAAAAATAATGAAACAGATTCGGATAAAGCAAATAAAAATTTTTCTCCGTTGCTTCCTTGGCAATGACACCAAAAACTTGGTGTGTCTGGAAGCGCGTCGTTAAACACCTCGGAACACCAGTTTAAGTATTTATAATTTTTATCGTTTCTCAAACTACTAACGTAGTAAATGGGTGAGAATGGGCCATATCCACAGGGAAGCAAGTGAAAAATTAAAATATACTTAGATCCAGACAAGAGAATGCAATCGGGAATGATAGAAAATATGAAAATAAAATCTATTATTGCTTAAATTAAATGTTTCAAATTTAAACAAGACAATAAATAAAAATCAGAATTTAATAAAGTATGGGAATCAACAAAGGAAATAAAAGAAATAAATAAAAAAATGATTCAGAATCTAGATCTGGTGGCGGTAGCTATAAATCGGCCAAACAGCTTGCAGAAACCCCTCTTAACAAGAACCAGGCATCCGTCGTTTCTACAACCCTTGAACCCCTCGAGACACCTTAGCCTTAAACCAAACGGATTCAGATCTGCAAAATAGAGAAATGAACAAGAATTAAATCTAAAAGATTGTAGAAATAAAAATAACAGAAAAGAAAATAAAGAAAAGAAAAGAATGGTTGATCAGATCTAGTGGTGGTAGTTGCAGATTGGTTGAACAGCTTGCAGACACCCCTCCTGACAAGAACTGGGTGTCCTCCCCTTCTACAAACCAAGAATTCCTCAAGAAACCTTAGCCTTGTTAACTGGGTGAATTGAACAACCCCTTCTCCAGGGTCCCTGTGGTCCTTTTTATAGAGAAGGGTGGATATAACTGGAATTAGATAGAAAGAGGGGGGCAACAACTGGGTTTTAGCAAAAATATGGGTGCCCTAGGGTTTAGAATGAAGGGTTAGGATGGTTCTAGGGTGATCCTAAGGCAGAGATGTTAGGCAGTGTATGCCCTTAGCTCCAATCAGCATGAAGTACATTACGACATTTATTGTAAATGAATAAAGTACATATTTGATTCATGTTATTATGGTGTGTTTCTGTGTAATACCCTTAAATTGGACACATATGAGACTCATGTTAGTTTAGAATCTTCATAGCCGTTGGATAGATCTAGGGAGACTTATCCAGCCAAGGTTGACACTGATGTACCACCAAGGTGATTGGGGTGGCTTGTCTCAGCTGCTAGGGTGAGACCTGAGGTACATGCATTGTGGGTTTTCTTGAAACCCTAAGTTAGACCAAAATTCCAGTATTGCCTTGGAGCTTGGAGATAGATGGGCAAAACTGGAATGTTACACCTGACCCCTAGACTCGATTATGATACTGCACTAGGTGTCGGATTGGGCTGTCTTTCATATGCCAATCAGTGAGATACTTAGAGGGGTCAAAACCTGGGTATGTTGGGATAGTCCAAGAATTCATCTGAGTGGGTGATCATAGTGATAGTATCAGCCCCTTTGTCGGACAAAGTGAATGATCGGGGATGCACTCTCTCTGATGGAAACCTAAATTGCCGGTAGTTGATTTCAACCATTGAAATTTGTTTTGCAAAATATATTTATATAGAGATACACACACACACACACACACACACATATATATATATATACTATGATTTCAAAATGTTTGCAAAATGTTTTAATTCCTCGGGTTCATATGAGTAGAGAGTGCAACACTATACCTTGCAGCCAAGGGAGAGGTCCTCTCTTGTCGTGCAGTGTTTGATCATTATGGGCTGAGAGGTTAAGTGTAAGACCATTGAGGGTTATACTTGATGGCTAATCTTGCATCTGCCCACAATCCTTGGGCCTTCATAAGATGGCTGGACCCAAGGACCATTTAGTGTAAATGTTGGGCCCATTAAGAGCCCATAGTGATGGACTCAAGGGTTCACTGTATTCAGTAGTGAATTCGGCCAGGCCTTGTAATAGAGGCTAGGCTGAACCCATGTGGCTGATGTGTAGATCAATGATAGGGTCCCACGCCATACAAAGAGAGCCAAGCTAGCCAACATTAAAGTGGAAGTGAGACTGAAAGCTTAATGGGCCTAAAAGTCCATTTCGAATTGGGTTAATTAGATTAATTAAATAGGGGCAGATCTGGGATTTGGATCAGCAGATAAGATAAGGGATTATCCTTATCCACTTAAAGAGTCCAGATCCAAAGAAAGATTTGGATCAAAGGAACTCCTAATTTGATTAGGAAGGCTGATCTTTCTCTGTAGATAAGATTAGAGATTATCCTTATCACTTAAAGAGTCAAAATCCAAATAAAAGATTTGGATTTGGAATCTCCTAATGGGATTAGGAAATTTTCTCTTTAAGGCTATAAATAGAGAGAGCAGGGCAAACCTCCAAAGACACATCGCTGAATACAGAGAGAAGATAATATAGTTAGACTGCTCTTGCCTTCTGTTTTTTTTCTTCCTACTCTTGCCGCCCACCCTGTTTGATCTCCAGTTATTAGATTCGATCAAGATTGGATCTCGATATTGTTTCTTGCGAGAAGAAACAATCTAGAAGCTATGCTCACTGTCTTATTCGATTCTTGCTGAAGAATCACTAGTTCTTGGTGAAGAACTACCTGCCGATCCTGCCACACCATAAGGTGTGTCATCTTCAGTGGAGGGAGGATTTGGTACTCTCTTTGGGCGTGAACACCTAAATTGGGATGAGCATTCTTGCGTGGATTCCGTATCAGGTATATCCCTTCCTTAATTTGGTTTCAGATTTGGTTTGGTTTGGTTACAAGATTGAACATTGAAAATGCAGTTTTCTAAATTGGGAATAGAATTCCCGGATGGGAGTAAAGAATTTTTTTAAATTTCGCTCAACCTTCCTGCAGGGTTTGGCCATCCATATGATGGATCTCCCATCCCTTCAATGGTATCAGAGCCAGGTTCAAGTCTTGAACCAAAATAAAACAGATCTGAACCTGTGTAAATGAGCAGAGGGCATTCTACCTGATTTGCGCAGTTAGCATTTTTTTCTAGGAATTGGTTCCCAGATTATGGGCATATGATCTGAAAAATAATTCTTTATTATTCTCTGAAATTTATAGAATTGTTCTGTGAAATTTTCTTGATATTTTAGGCTGCACATGTGATGGAGATCGAATCTTTATGGTGTAAAGGTTGGCACACCCTATGATTTCTATTCTATTCAATTCTGGTTTGTAAATATTTTTTCTATTTTTTAGACAAAATGTATAGGAATTTGACGTGATGTAATAATAGAAAAATTAGGTTTTTCTATTTTATTTCCATATGGAGATCATTGGAGCGTGCAACAGAGGAGAAGAAATTTTCGCAAAAACAAGTTCTGTGATCTACGATTTTGCAGATATCGATTCTACAATCTGTGATTAATTGTACTTTGCAGGTTTGCGGATATCCAAGAAAATCACAGTGGAGCCCTCTGAGATTAGTTTCTTCATAATTTGATTATCTTGAATCAATTTATTTTCAGATCATTATTCTTGTATTAAATCTTGAATTGGACACCAAAACTTGGGCCGATTTACACCAGATTTGGTCCAAACTGGATGGTTTGAATTCTTGGTTCGATGGGGTTGGTTTTTTTAACCCTAATTCGATTCAGGCCAGAGAGTTGATGGCCCACTTCAATCTTTAATTCGGCTCACCTCTGTAAAAACCTAATTTTAATATGATAAAAACTAAATCAACCCTAATTTAGCTACATGGGCCGAATTGCTTTTTGCAGTACAACCCATGTACCTAGATAATGTTATATGATAACATTATGGGCTCTGTTGGGCTGATACTGATTTAATCTAATTAATTAAGGTTTTTACAGATATTCTAATTGATTGGATCAATTTATTTCATGCATGTGATGTATGGATGTGTGATGTGCTACGCACATGGACCAAAAGTTCTTGGCCCATGATTATTTTGATAGTGGCTCTTCCGCACACCATGGCTGAATGGAAATCATTGCCATGGTGTCCATTGTTAGACAGTGTATGCCCTTAGCTCCTATTAGATTGATGTACTTATGACATTTATTGTAAATGAATAGAGTACATATTTGATTCATGTTATAGTGGTGTGTTTCTGTGTAATACCCTTAAAACTAGACACATAATGAGACTCGTGTTAGTTTAGAATGTTCACAGCCGTTGGATAAGTCTGGGGAGATTTATCCTGCTAAGGCTAACACTGATGTGCCACCAAGTGTTGGGGTGGTCTGTCTCAGCTGCCAGGGTGAGACCCGAGGTACATGCAATGTAGGTTTACTTGAAACCCTGAACTGGACTAGATTTCCAGTATTGCCATGGACCTTGGTGATTAGTGGGCAAAACTGGAAAATTACACTTGACCCCTAGACTCAATTATGATATTGCACTAGGTGTCGGATTGGGCTGTCTTTGATACACCAATTAGTGAGATCCTTAGAGGGGGTCAAAACCTGGGTATGTTGGGATAGTCCGAGAATTCATCTGAGTGGGTGATCATAGTGACAGGATCAGCCCCTTTTTCGGACAATAGTAATGATCGGGGATGCACTCTCTCTGATGGAAACCAAGATTGCTGGTAGCCGATTTCAATCGTTGAAATTTGTTTTGCAAAATATATTTTATATACGGACATAAATATATATATTATGGTTTCAAAATGTTTGCAAAAGGTTTTAATTCCCGGGATCCATGTGAGTAGAGAGTGCAACACTGTTCCTTGCAGCCGAGGGAGAGGTCCTCTCTTGTCGGGCAATGTTTGATCATTATGGGCTGAGAGGTTAAGTGTAAGACCATTGAGGGTAATACCTAATGGGCTAATCTTGCATCTGCCCACAGTCCCTGGGTTTTTATAAGGTGGCTTGGGCCAGGGACCACTTAGTGTAAGTGTTGGGCCCATTAGGAGTCCATGTGATGGGCTTCAGGGGGTTCACTGTCTTTTCAGTGAATTCGGCCACGCCTTGTAACAAAGGCTAGGCTGAACCCATGTGGCTGGTGTGTAGATCAATGTTTGGGTCCCACACCATACAAAGAAGCCCAACTGGGCAGCAGGTTGGAAGCAGTTTGAGCACTTAGACTTATTGGGCCTAAAGCCTATTCCGAACCATCCTAATTTGATTAGTTAAATAAAGGGGTAGATTTGGGATTAAATCAGCAGATAGGATAGGGTCTTACCCTATCCACTCAGAGAGTTCAGATCTGGAAACCTCCTAATGAGGTTAGGAGAGAGCTAATCTAATCTACAGATAAGATAAGGGCTTATCCTTATATCTTAAAGAGAACTCCTAATCCAAATCTGTATTTGGATTAGGAAACTCCTAATGAGATTAGGAGCTCTCTTTAAGCCCATAAAAGGAGGAGGGGGCGAACCATTCAGCCCATCCCAAGCAACCAGAGATCAGATCTCTAGAACACCTAGAGAGAAGACAGCAACAGTGTGACTGCGCCATCTTCTCCTTGCGTTTCCTCTAGTTGCTGCCATAGCCAGTTCGATCTCCATCCTTTGTAGGAGCGATCAAGAAGTGTCTTGATATGAGTCTTTGGAGAAAGGCTGATCAGAATTCATGCTCACTGCCTCCATCGAATTCTTGCGGAAGAATTCAGTTCGTTGGACGAACCCTGCTGATTCTGCTCCACCATTCATTGTGTCATCTTTAGTGGGAGCAGTCTTTGGAGTCTTTCTTTGGGCGTGAACACCTTCGTTGGGAGATATTGCATCTTCGTATCTAGTATATCCCTCTCCTACTATTTTGGTTCAGATTTGGTTTTGGTTCGGTTCTTGGTTCAAGATTGATCCTTGAAAACTGCAGTTTTTCTAAAACAGGGAATACGTTTACCATATGGGAGAGCGAGAAGTTTTTGAAATTTCGCCCTACCTTCCTACAGGGTTCAGCTATCCATATGATGGATCTCTCATCCCTTCAGTGGTATCAGAGCCAGGTTAAAATCTTGAACCAAAATTAAATCAGATCTGAACCTGCGCAAATGGGCAGAAGGCGTTCTACCCGATTTGCACAGATCAGGGTTTTTCTGGGAAATCGGTTCCCAGTTAAAGGGTGAATGATCTGAAATTAATTTTTTATAAATCTGGAATTTATTTAGAATTGTTCTTTATTATTTTCATGATTTATGGGTTGTTCGTACAAATGGAGATCGAAATCTTGATTGGTGCAGTGAACTTGCGATTTGTAGTTTTTGTTTTTACATTTTGGTTTGTAAATATTTTTTTTTTATTTTCTAGACTGAATGTATAGGATTTGATCAGATGTAATATTAATAGAAATTAGGTTTTCTATTTATTTTATTTTTCTTGATCGAAGATTGTGGCGCAGAAGGAGATTTCGCAAATATCAAAATTGCTATCTGCGATTTGTAGTTTGTGAAACTGCAAACTGTGTTCTGACGTTTGTTTTGCAGAATGGAGGTGTGCGAACAGCCCTGTGACTGATTCTTGCTTGTTCTTTAATTAGTAATTAATTTCAGATAATTTTCTTGAATTAAATCTTTAATTAAAAAACAAACCCTAGACCCATTCGAACCAGATTGGTCCAAACTAGTCGGACCGAATCTATGGTTCAATGGAGGCTGATGTCAGCCCTAATTTTCAACTTTTGGGTCAAGGGATTGATTGTTAATTAAGAGACTTAATTCGGCCCACACCTGCAAGGCCTAGTTTTAAGGTGTTAAAACTGCAAAAGCCCACTAATTGTAGGAAAGCTATATGGGCCGAATTGCTAACTGCTATTCAACCCATATACCTAGATAATATTAATTGGTAATATTATAGATTAAAATGGGCTTTAATAATGGGCTTTATAGATATTAATTGATTGGATCAATTCTATCATTGCATGTGATGTATGGATGTGCGATGTGCTACGTACAAGGGTAATAAATACTTGGCTCATGCAGATTCGACAGTGGCTCTTACGCACATCATGGCTGAATACACATCATTGTCATGGTGTCCCTAAAGATCATTGGATGATCTCCCTTAGTGGTGGGACCCACACCCCTGAAAAGGATATGTGCAGAACCCTAGCCATTTTGGGCCCACCAGAAATCTGCCTTTATGAAAGTCACTGGGAGTCGCTCTGGTTTGACCTAAATTAAACTAGGGCATAACTTTTGTTCCCTCCTGAAATATGAGTGCATGTGATAGGGAGATTCATATGTTGAACTCTCTAAAGGCCTTCTATCATTAGCATGAAGATGGGCCCTTCAAGTAATAAGGGGAAGCACTAGAAAATGGGCCATCTGAATTGCTGCTAGATCTATTGGAATGTTTCATAAGATGATAGGGGCATCATAGACCTATGTGGGAGGACCTCACCAAAAAATGGGACTCTCACGGTACCTTGGCGTTCACGAATATGATGGGTGAGCACTCACTGGACAGAGAGGTTTAACCTAAAATGGCTCTGAACCTTGTCTGACAGAGGCCAAAGGGAAAGCTCATACGATGAGTGGATATGATCCTTCACAGAAAGGTGGTGGGGTTATGCAGCTGAAACAGTTGGCTCCATGCACCCTATGTGATTTCCCACATTTCCAGAGACAATTCGCAATCTCCGTCACTGAGATAGGAGGGAAATCTCAGAGATGAATAAATGGGAATGGAACATAGATTAAAAGCCATATCTATGTAGATAACATGAATCAAATTAGGTTGTGGACTGATGTTTGCTCTTTTATCAGAAAATGGGAAATGGACAATTTGTAAAGCTTCTTGGTGACAACTAGCTTAAGGGCCCAAACTATGCCGACTGGTACCGTAACCTTATGCTGGTCCTGACTTCTGAGAAGTTGGACAAGGTGGCTAAAAAACCCTGCCCCGGAGCGTCCGGGTGATAGGGCTTTTGAAGCCCGTAGGAGGGACTATCAGGATTGGGAGGAGAAAAACTCCTTGGCCCGGTGCTATATCATTGCCTCCCTGGACAATCCGATACAGAGGTAGTTTGATTAGATCGAACTTTCCAAGGACATATTGGATAGTCTAAAGACAATGTACGAAGAGCAGAATCGTTCTACTCGGCAAAAGGTCTTGAAGCAGTTCATGACCGCTCAGATGTCCAAGGGGCAACAAATTCATGACCATTGTCTTCGGATGATGGGCTATATCAATGGGCTTGAGGCTCTTGGATCCGGGCTGGATCACACAACCCAAATAGATGCCATCCTAAATTCTTTGCCTCATTCCTGTAATCCGTTCATCATGAACTACAACATGAATAAGCTGAATGTCAGCGTTCAGGAACTCAGCAATATGTTGCAGAGGGCCAAAGAACTGATTAAGAAGGATGAGCCAATTGCTATGCTTGTTGAAGCTACCAAGTCAGGCAAAGAAGAAATCCCAGAAGAAAGCCACCAAGTCCAAGAAGCAGAAGAAGGACAGGGCATCTGATGCATGTCACTTATGCAAAACGACCGACCACTGGAAGAGGAACTATCCTCAATACCTAGGATCCAAGAAAAGTAATTTCGAATCCTGTGTCATAGAAACCACTTTGTTGGTTACTTCTGCGTCCTGGTGTATTGACTTTGGGGCTTCAACTCATGCGTCTAACTCACTATAGGGGTTCAAGGTAAGCAAAAGGCTGAGTGAAGGAGAGGTGACACTTTACTTGGGGACTTCTGCAAGTGTTGCAGCTACGGTCATAGGAACCACAGAGTTAAATTTTAGAGAAGTATTTATTGTACTTAAAGATTGTCTTTTTGTACAGAATTTAAGAAGAAATTTGATTTTTGTCTCAAAACTGTGTGCGGATGGATATTTTGTCTTCTTTAGTAATATGATTACTATCAAAAGAAACAATAAATTCATCGCATATGGGGAATTGGAGAACGGTCTCTATGTTCTACATCCTTCTCTAGAAACTAACATAGTCGAAACTACGTCAGCTGATATCCCGAAGAAAATAATCCGTGATATAGTTAATCCCACGTGCCTGTGGCATTACCGACTTCGCCATATCAATACTGATCGTATCACAAGGTTGGTAAAGGATGGTCCTTTGGATTTTCTAACTATAGAAGATCTTCCCACTTGTGAGCCTTTCCTTCAGGGTAAGATGACGAAACGACCATTTAACGGTATGCCTGAAAGATGTACAGGCATGCTTGACCTTATACATACTAATGTATGTGGTCCCCTGAGTGATAGGACTCGTAACCAACACGTGTATTTCATTACATTTACCGATGATTATTCTCGGTATGGTTACGTGTACCTAATGAGACATAAGTCCAAATCCTTTGAAAAGTTCAAAGAGTTCAGACAAGAGGCCGAGAAACAGTTAGGGAGAGAAATTAAGACCCTTCGATCAGATCGAGGTGGTGAGTATCTCTCTGACGAATTCAGGGACTACTTGAAGGTCAATGAGATAGTATCACAGTTACCTCCTCCTACTACACCACAACTTAACGGTGTTTCAGAGAAGAGGAATTGGACCTTATTGAATATGGTCCGATTACTTTTCGTACTCTAAGAGTTACCCACATCCTTTTGAGGATACGCATTAGAGACTATGATTTACGTGCTGAATTGGGTTCCAACCAAATCGGTTTCGAACACTCCATATGAACTTTGGACCGGAAAGAAACCAAGTGTCAGACACTTAAAGATTTGGGGTTGTCCAGCACACGTTAAAAGAACAAGTGCGGACAAATTGGAATCCAAGATCATTGGATGATCTCCCATTTGGTGGGCCCTACATCAGCTTCCTCCCCAAGAGGAACCATGCGGAACCCTAGCCGTTTAGGGCCCATTTAAATTTGGCTTTGAGAAAGTCAGTGGGAGCCACTTTGGTTTGACCAAAAAAAAACTAGGGTGTAATATTTTGTTCCCTCCACTGAAATATGAGTGCATGCGATAGGGAAATTCATACGATGAACTCTCTAAAGGCCTTCCATCATTAACAGGAAGATGGGTCCTTCAATAGTGAGGAAATGCACTATAAAATTGGGCTATCCATTTGCTGCTTGATCTGTTGGATTGTTTTATAAGATGATAGGGGCGTCATAGACCAATGTGGAGGGGCCTATCCTAAAATGGAAGATTCTCTCATGGTACCTTGGCGTTCAGGAATATGATGGGTAAGCACTCACTGGACAGAAAGGTTTAACCTAAAATGACAATGAACCTTGTCTGACAGAGGCCAAAGGGAAAGCTCATGAGATGAGTGGATGTGATCCTTCACAGAAGGTGGTGGGGTTATGCAGCTGAAGCAGTTGCTCCATGCACCCTATGTGGTTTCCCACATTTCCAGAGACATAGTTTGTAGTCTCTGTCACTGAGATATGAGGGAAATCTCAGAGATGAACAAATGGAAATGGAATATAGATTAAAAGCCATATCTTTGTAGAAAACCTGAATCAAATCAGGTTGTGGACTAATATTTGCTTTGCCTTTATCAGAAATAGCAAACAGATAATTCGCCAAACTATTGGATGACAATAAGCTTAAGGACCCAAATTACGCTGACTGGTGTCGTAACCTTATGTTGGTCTTGACATCAGAGAAATTGGACAAGGTTGCTAAGAACCCTACTTCGGATCATCGGGGTGATAGGGCTTCTGAGGCCTGTAGGAGGGAATATCAAGAATGGGAAGAAAAAAACTCTCTTGCTCGGTGCTATATCACAGCCTCCTTAGACAATTAGATACAACGACAATTCGATCAGATCGAAGTGTCCAAGGATATCTTGGATAGTCTAAGGAAAATGTATAAGGAGCAGAATCGTTCTACTCATCAGAAGGTCCTAGGACAGTTTATGACTGCACAAATGCCCAAGAACTAGCTAGTTCATGACCATTGTATTAAGATGATGGGGTACATCAATGAATTGGAGGCTCTTGGATCTGGGCTAGATCATGTCACCAAAGTTGATGCCATCCTGAACTCTTTGCCTCCTTCCTTCAATCAGTTCATCAGAGGGCCAAGGAACTGATAAAGAAGGATGAGCCCATTGCCATGTTTGTCGAAAGTGGCAAATTAGGCAAGAAGAAGAGGAAGGCAAAGAAGAAACCTCAGAAGAAAACTAGCAAGCCCAAAAAGTATAGGAAGGACAAGGTGTCGGATGCTTGTCACTTCTGCAAACAGGCCGGCCACTGGAAGAGAGGAACTATCCTCAGTACTTGGAGACTAAGAAACAAGGTAATTTCAAATCCTTTGTCATGGAAACCAATATGTTGGTGACTTCTGCTTCCTAGTGAATTGACTCTAGGGCTTCTACTCATGCATGTAACACATTGCAAGTGTTCAGGACAAGCAGAAGACTGAGTGATGGTGAAGTGATTCTTTACTTGGGACTTCCGCAAGCGTTGCAGCTACAGCCATAGGAACTACAGAATTGTATTTCAGAGAAGCAATAATTACATTAAAAGATTGTCTTTATGTACCCAATTTGAGAAGAAATTTGATTTTTGTTTCAAAACTGTGTGGATGGTTATTCTGTTCTCTTTAGTAATGTGATTACTATCAAAAGGAATAACAAATTCCTCTCATATGGAGAACTTGAGAATGGTCTCTATGTCCTCCATCCTTCTCTGGAAACAAATATAACCGAAACTACGTCGGATAATAACCCCAAGAAAAAAACCCATGATACAGTTAATCCCACGTGCCTGTGGCATTACCGACTTGGCCACATTAACATAGATCGTATCACAAGGTTAAGGATGGTCCTTTGGATTTTCTAACTGCAGAAGATTTTCCAACCTATGAACCTTGCCTTCAGGGTAAGATGACGAAATGACCATTTAACGTAAGCTTGAAAGATCAACAGGCACACTTGTCCTTATACATACTGATGTATGTGGTCCCATGAATGTTAGGACATGTAACCAACATGTTTATTTCATAGCATTTACCGATGATCACTCTCGGTATGGTTATGTGTACCTAATGAGACACAAGTCTAAATCTTTTGAAAAGTTCAAAGAGTTCAAGCAAGAGGACGAGAAACAGTTGGAGAGACACATTAAGGCCCTTCGATTAGATTGAGGAGGAATATCTCTTTGACGAATTCAGGGACTACTTAAAGTAAAATGGGATAGTATCACAACTAGTTCCTCCTGTGACACCACAATTAAACGGTGTGTCAGAAAGGAGGAACCAGACTTTATTGGATATTGTCCGATCACTTCTCGTACACTTGGAATTACCTACATCCTATGAGCTTTGGACTGGTAAGAAACCAAGTGTAAGACACTTGAAGATTTGGGGTTTTCCGACACATGTTAAAAGAAAAAGTGCTGACAAATTGGAATCTAATGAAAGAATGGTAGGATCCATCTAATGGACGCCAAAAAGATTGCGGAATGGGTGGGCGAATTTCAAAAAAAAATTCCTACCTTCTTCCAACTGTATTCCCTAAATTAGAATACAATATTCAAGGATCCTACTTGAACCATAATCAAACCAGATCTGAACCAAAAGGAAAGGGAGGAATTATACCTGATCCAGAGAAGCAGCATCTCCCAAAGTTGGTGTTCACGCCCAAAGGGGACACCAAGATCCACTCCTGCTGAAGATGACACAGCTGTATGTGGAACAGAACCAGCAGAGTGCGTCCTACACACTAGATCCTTCGCAAGAATCCTCTGGAAACTCTGAGCACCAAATCCTTTTTAGTCTTTTCTGCAAGACTGATGTCAAGAACTGATTTCTTAATTTCTTTCTTCTCCAAAGATCGAATCTTGTCAGAAAGAATGGCGGTGGCTGGAGGAGATCTCCTAAGACGAAGATGGCTGAATTGCTTCTCTTCTCTCTGGAGTGTGTATGAGATCTAATCTCAGTTCACAGGAGATTTCTCTGCTTACAACCCTAGGTTCGAAATCTGATTATTTTCCTTAGGGTTTCCCCTCTCTTTTCTTCTTGATTAAGAAACCTCCTAATTAGAAGTTATCCCAATCCAAATCAATATTTGGATAGAGGATGATCTTAATCCTATCTGCAGATTAAGTTAGCTTACTCCTGATCTTATCAGGAGGTTACCAAATTCAAATCTGATTTGAATTTGGTCTCCCAGAGTGGATAAGGTCAAAGGCCCAATCCTTTTGCAAACTCTAATCCTAGATTCGCCCCATAGATGGGTGATCACATCAGCCCAGCTCGAAATAGGCTTTTGGCCCATTAAGTATTCAGTGCTTAACTAGTTTCTAATCTGCTGCCCAATTGGGCATTTTTGTATGGCGTGGAACCCAAGCATTGATGTACACACCAGCCACATGGGTTCGGCCCAACCTTTATTACAAGGCCCAACCGAATTCACTTTAAGAGCTCAGTGAACCCCTGAGCCCATCACATGGATCCTATGGGCCCAACACTTATATTAAGTGGTCCCTGGGCCAAGTCAGCTTATAAAAGCCCAGGGACTGTGGGCAGATGCAAGATTAGCCCATCAGGTACTATCCTAAATGGTCTTACACTTAACCTCTCAGCCCTTAATGATCAAGCATTGCCCGACAAGAGAGGACCTCTCCTTCGGCTGCAAGGAATAGTGCCGCACTCTCTGCTCACATGGATTCCGGGAATTAAAACCATTTGCAAACACTTTGAAACCGTATATACATATATATATCATATATAAATTTTGCAAAACAAAATTCCAACGATTGAAATCAACTGCCGGCAGTTTGGTTTCCATCAGAGAGAGTGCATTCCCGATCATTACCTTTGTCCGACAAAGGGGCTGATCCTGTCACTATGATCACCCACTCAAATGAAGTCTTAGACTACCCCAACATGCCTAGGTTTTGACCCCTTCTAAGGATCTCACTGATTGGCATATCAAAGACAGCCTGATCCGACACCTAGTGAAGTATCATAATCAAGTCTAGGGGTCAGGTGTGACTTTCCAGTTTTGCCCATCTGTCTCCAAGGTCAAGGGCAATAGCGGAAATCTGGTCCGGTTCAAGTATTCGAGTAATCCCATACTACATGTGCCTTGGGTCTTACCCTGGTGGCTGAGACAGGCCATCCCTACATTTGGTGGCACACCAGTATCAGCCTTGGCAGGATAAATCTCCCCAGACTTATCTAATGGCTGTGAACATTTAAAACTAACACGAGTCTCTATAAGTGTCCAGTTTTAGGGTCTTACACAGAATTATACCAAACAACATGAATCAAACATGCACTTTATTTATTTACACTAAATATCAAAAGTACATCAAATCGGATTGAAGCTAAGGGCATACAAAACTGTCTAACAGCTCCCACTTGCACTTAGGTCCAATTTGGTACAAGCCGGGAGTCCCATACTTTCCACGTGTTTCTCAAACACCTTTTGTGTCAGTGGCTTAGTCAATGGGTCTGCCACATTATCCGCTGATGCTACATTCTGAATTAGGATGTCCCCTCTACCAACGATCTCCCATAGTACGTGGTACTTCCTCTCGATGTGCTTTGACTTCGGGTGGGCCCGAGGCTATTTACCCTGGGCGATTGCTCCATTGTTGTCACACAACAACGGGATGGGTTATGTGTTGGACGGAATCACTCCCAATTCGTGTATGAATTTCTTCATCCACACAGCTTCCCTGGCAGCTTCACTTGCGGCAATGCACACGGCCTCGGTTGTGGAATCTACAGTGGACCCCTGTTTGCTGCTTTTCTAGCAAACAACACACGATCCTATCGTGAAAACATACCCAGATGTAGACTTTCTATCACCTGGATCCGACTAGAAATCGACATCAGTATACCCTAGAACTTGTAATGAACTACCATCGAATACCAGACAAAACTCTTTTGTCCTTCGAAGGTATTTGAGTATGTTCTTCACAGCAATCCAATGCTCCTGCCCTGGGTTGGCCTGGAATCTGCTTACCACACTCATCGCCTGAGCAATGTCTGGGTGAGTGCACAGCTTGGCATACATGATGCCCCCTACGACTGAGGCATAGGGAACGTCTCTCATGCCCTCAATCTCCTCAGAAGTCTTTGGAGACATATTCTTGGAGAGAGTGACTCCGTGCCTGAAAGGAACGTTTCATTTCTTGGAGTTCTCCATGTTGTATCTTTTGACAATTTTGTCAATGTAAGCAGCCTGGGATAATCCAATTATCCGCTTCGATCTATCTCTATAGAGTCGAAGAACCAGTATGTATGAAGCTTCTCCAAGATCTTTCATGAAGAACTGCTGTGATAGCCTTACCTTGACCGAAGTCAACATTCCTACATCATTCCCAATGAGTAGGATATCGTCCACGTACAACACCAAAAAGGTGATCTTATCCCCACTGGACTTCCTGTAAACACAGGGTTCATCCGGATTCTACTCAAAGTCAAACGTTTTGACTGTAGAATCAAAACGGATGTTCCAACTCCTAGAAGCCTGCTTAAGTCCATATATGGATCTATTAAATTTACATACCATGTGTTCATGACCAGCAGCAATGTAGCATTGCGGCTGCTGCATGTAGATATCTTCACAAAGATCTCTATTCAGGAACGCGGTTTTGACATCCATCTGTCAAATCTCGTAGTCATCGTATGCTGCTACAGTTAGCAGGATCCTAATTGATTTGAGCATGGCCACGGGCGAAAAGGTTTTCTCATAATCGATGCCTTCTTTCTGAGTATACCCTTTTGCCACCAAACGAGCTTTGTAGGTTTCAATCCTACCATCGGGGCCCTTCTTCCTCTTGTAGATCCATTTGCGACCAATTGCTTTTACCCCGGAGGGTGGATCTACTAGACTCCAGACCCCATTGGTGTCCATCGAGTCCATCTCATCTCTCATGGCCTCCACCCACTTCTGGGAATCTATGTCTTACATAGCTTCCGTGTAAGTTACAGGATCCTCCTCACTAGTCAAGGCTTTTACCAGGTAACTATCCTGGTCATAAACATATCGGACTGTTGGCCTGGATACCCGAGTGGATTTTCTAGGTTGGTCACTACCTGGAACTCATGGGACATCTTCCACTGCTCCTGAGCTCTCCTCATCAAGAACTATTTCCTGACGATGGGTGTCCAAGATGTATTCGGTTTCTAAGAATTGAGCATTTCGACTGCAGAACACTTTCTACTCACTTGGGTCATAGAATAGATAACCCACCAAATCTTTTGGGTAGCCTATAAATAGGCAACGACTGGTTTTGGATTCCAACTTGTCCGCCCTCGTTCTTTTAACGTGAGCAGGACAACCCCAAATCTTCAAGTGTCTTACACTTGGCTTCCTCCCGGTCCATAATTCATATGGAGTCTTCGGAATCGATTTGGTTGGAACCCGATTCAGCACGTAGATAGCAGTCTCTAAAGCATATCCCCAAAAGGATATGGGTAATTCTAAGAGTATGAGAAGTGACCGGACCATGTCCAACAAGGTCCTATTCCTCCTCTCTGAAACACCATTGAGTTGAGGTGTGGCAGGAGGAGCTAATTGTGACACTATCCTATTGGCCTTCAAGTAGTCCTTGAATTCGTCAGAGAGATACTCGCCACCTCGATTCGATCGAAGGGCCTTAATTTCTCTCCCTAACTATTTCTCGACTTCCTGTCTGAACTCTTTGAACTTTTCAAAAGACTCAGACTTGTGTCTCATTAAGTACACGTAACCATATCGTGAAAAATTATCTGTAAAGGTGATGAAATACACGTGTTGATTCCGTGTCCTAACACTCAGGGGACCACATACATCAGTATGTATTAGGTCAAGTGTGCCTACACATCTTTCAGGCTTACCGTCAAATGGCCGTTTAGTCATCTTACCTTGGAGGCAAGGCTCACAAGTGGGAAGATTTTCTATGGTTAGAAAATCCAAAGGACCATCCTTTACCAGCCTTGTGATTCGGTCAACACTGATATGGCCAAGTCGGTAATGCCAGAGGCATGTGGGATTTACTGTATCACGAGTCCTTTTCTTGGGATTTTCGACCGACCTAGTTTCGGTTAAGTTAGTTTCCAAAGAAGGATGTAGAACATAGAGACCATTCTCCAGTTCCCCGCATGCGATGAATTTGTTATTCCGTTTAACAGTAATCATATTACTAAAATAAACAGTATAACCATTTGCACACAGTTTAGAAATAGAAATTAAATTTCTTCTTAAGTTCTATACATAAAGACAATCTTTAAGTACAAGCACTCCTTCTCTAAAGACTAATTCTACGGTTCGAATTGCTGCGGCTGCAACACTTGCAGTCGTTCCCAAGAATAGTGTCATTTCGCCTTCACTCAATCTTCTGCTAACTTTGAACCCCTGCAGTGAGTTACACGCATGAGTTGAAGCCCCGGAATCAACACACCAGTACACAGAAGTAACTAACATATTAGTTTCTATGACACAAGTTTCGACGTTACCTTTCTTAGATTCCAGGTTGGCAGGACAGTTCCTCTTCCAGTGGCCGGTCTGCTTGCAGAAGTGACAGACATCAGATGTCTTGTTCTTCTTCTGCTTCTTAGGCTTGGCAGCTTTCTTCTGGGGCTTCTTTACCTTTCTCTTTTTCTTGCCCGATTTGTTAGCTTCAGCAAGCATAACCACAGGCTCATCCTTCTTGAGTAAATCCTCGGCCCTTTGCAACATATTGCTGAGTTCCTGGACGCTAGCATTCAGCTTATTCATGTTATAGTTAATTGTGAATGCATTGAAGGAAGAGGGCAAAGAATTCAGGATGGCATCCACTTGCGTGCCAAGATCTAGCCCGGATCCAAGGGCTTTGAGTTCGTTAATGTAGCCCATCATCCGAAGACAATGGTCATGAACTTTCTACCCTTTGGACATCTGCGCGGTCATGAACTGTTTCAGGACCTTCTGTCGAGTAGAATGATTATGCTCTTCATACATTGTCTTTAGACTGTCCAATATGTCCTTGGCTAGTTCGATCTGATCGAACTGCCTCTGTATTGAGTTGTCCAATGAGGCAATGACAAAGCAACGGGCTAGGGAGTTCTTATCCTCCCAATCTTGGTAGTCCCTCCTACGGGCCTCAGAAGCCCTATCACCCGGATGCTCCGGGGCAGGATTTTTCACCACCTTATCTAACTTTTCAGAAGTTAGGACCAGCATAAGATTTTTGTACCAGTCGGCATAGTTTGGGCCCTTAAGCTTGTTATCGTCTAGAATCTTTGCGAATTGACCGTTTGCCATTTTCTGATAAAACAACAAAGACGTTAGTCCAAAACCTTAGTTTGATTCATGTTTCCTATATAGATATGGTTTTTAATCTATGTTCCATTCCCATTTGTTCATCTCTGAGATTTCCCTCCTTTCTCAGTGACGGAGACGGCAAAATGTCTCTGGAAATGTGGGAAACCACATAGGGTGCGTGAAGCCAACTATTTCAGTTGCAAAACCCCACCATCTTTCTGTAATGGATCATATCCACTCATCAAATGAGTTTCCCTTTGGCCTCTGTCAGACAAGGTTCAGAGCCATTTTCAGGTAAACCTTTCTGTCCAGTGAGTGCTCACCCATCATAATCAGGTTATGCCAAGGTACCGTGAGAGAGTTCCCATTTTCTAGTGAAGCCCCTCCCACATCGGTCTATGACACCCCTATCATCTTATGAAACACTCTAACAGATCCAACAGCAAATGGATAGCTCAATTTTATGGTGCGTTTCCTCATTATTGAAGGACCCATCATTGTGCTAATGACGGAAGGCCTTTAGAGAGTCCATCATATGGATCTCCCTATCACATGCACTCATATTTGCTGGAGGGAACAAAATTACGCCCTAGTTCTAATTTTAGGTCAAACCAAAGTGGCTCCCACTGACTTTCATAAAGTCAGATTTCTAGTGGGCCTTAATCGGCTAGGGGTTTCGTACGCATCCCTTTTCAGGGTTGTGGGGCCCACCAAGTAAGGAGGGGTCATCCAATGAACTTAAGGGACACCATGGCAATGATGTGCATTCAGCCATGGTGTGCGCAAGAGCCACTAACGAGTCATCATGGGCCAAGTGCTTATGGCCCATGGTCGCAACACATCAAACATCCAATCATCACATGTAAAGGAAGAATTGAACCAATCAATTAACTGTTGTAAAGCCCATTGAACAACCCATTTGAAATCCATAACATTAGCATTTAATGTCGATTTGGTATATGGGCTGAATCGCAGTTAGCAGTTCGGCCCATACAGCTTTTCTCACAAGAGTTAGTTTTTGCAGTTTTAACCATTTAAAACTGGGCTTTACAAGTGGGCCGAATTAATCCCTATAATTGAACATCAGATTTGGAACAGAAAGTGTGAGAAAAATGGACTGAAAAACAGTCCCCTTCGAACCCTAGATTCGGTCCAAACAGTTTTGGTCCAATCTAGTCCGAAATGGTCCGAAACTGATTTTCAATTCATGAAAGATCTGAAATTAATAATTTCGATTTTAAACAATCACAAATCAAATATGGACTGTTCGCACCACCTGCAAAACAGAGGTTAATCACTAGGGTTGCAGTTTCACAAACTGCAAATTGTAGAAAGCGATTTCTCCAACGTCGCCTTCTTCTTCCTTCTTCTTCAATCAAGAAAATAAGAAAACAGAAATCCTATTTCTATTTATTAATTACATTCATGATCAAATCCTATACATTCAGTTTAGAAAATAAAAAAAAAAATTATTTACAGACCGAATTGAATAAAATAAATGAATAAAAGGAAAAAGGGTGTGCAGACCATTTGTGCCAACTTTGCACTGCGATCTCCAGGTTTGAACAGTCCATTAAATCAAAATAAATAAAGAACAGTTCTAAATAAATTTTGGATTTAACGAACTTAATTTCAGATCAATCGCCCTTAACAAGAAACAATTTCTTGAAAAAAAAAAAGAAAACAATCTACGCAAATCTTGGCAGAACAGCTTCTATCCATTTGTGCAGGTTCAGATCTGATTTTCTTTTGGTTCAAGATTCGAACCTGGGGCTCTGATATCACTGAAAGAATGGTAGGATCCAACTAATGGATGCCAAAAAGATTGCGGAATGGGTGGGCGAATTTCAAAAAAATTTCCTACCTTCTTCCAATTGGGAATTGTATTCCCTAAATTAGAATACAATATTCAAGGATCCTACTTGAACCATAATCGAACCAGATCTGAACCAAAAGGAAAGGGAGGAATTATACCTGATCCAGAGAAGCAGCATCTCCCAAAGTTGGTGTTCACGCCCAAAGAGGACACCAAGATCCACTCCTGCTGAAGATGACACAGCTGTATGTGGAACAGAACCAGCAGAGTGTGTCCTACACACTGGATCCTTCGCAAGAATCCTCTGGAAACTCTGAGCACCAAATCCTTTTCAGTCTTTTCTGCAAGACTGATGTCAAGAACTGATTTTTTGACTTCTTTCTTCGCCAAAGATCGAATCTTGTCAGAAAGAATGGCGGCGGCTGGAGGAGATCTCCTAAGACGAAGATGGCTGAATTGCTTCTCTTCTCTCTGGAGTGTGTATGAGATCTAATCTCAGTTCGCAGGAGATTTCTCTGCTTACAACCCTAGGTTCGAAATCTGATTATTTCCCTTAGGATTTCTCCTCTCTTTTCTTCTTGATTAAGAAACCTCCTAATTAGAAGTTAATCCAATCCAAATCAGTATTTGGATAGAGGATGATCTTAATCCTATCTGCAGATTAAGTTAGCTTACTCCTGATCTTATCAGGAGGTTACCAGATTCAAATATGATTTGAATTTGGTCTCCCATAGTGGATAAGGTCAAAGGCCCAATCCTTTTGCTAACTCTAATCCCTGATTCGCCCCATAGATGGGTGATCACATCAGCCCAGCTTGAAATGGGCTTTGGGCCCATTAAATATCCAGTGCTTAACTAGTTTCCAATCTGCTGCCTAGTTGGGCTTCTTTGTATGGCTTGGGACCCAAGCATTGATCTACACACCAGCCACATGGGTTCGGCCCAACCTTTATTACAAGGCCCAGCCGAATTCACTGAAAGAGCTCAGTGAACCCCTGAGCCCATCACATGGACCCTATGGGCCCAACACTTACATTAAGTGGTCCCTGGGCCAAGTCATCTTATAAAAGCCCAGGGACTGTGGGTAGGTGCAAGATTAGCCCATCAGGTACTATCCTAAATGGTCTTACACTTAACCTCTCACCCCTTAATGATCAAGCACTGCTCGACAAGAGAGGACCTCTCCCTCGGCTGCAAGGAACAGTGCCGCACTCTCTGCTCACATGGATCCCGAGAATTAAAACCATTTGCAAACACTTTGAAACCGTATATACATATATATATCATATATAAATTTTGCCAAACAAAATTCCAACGATTGAAATCAGCTGCCGGCTATTTGGTTTCCATCAGAGAGAGTGCATTCCCGATCATTACCTTTGTTTGACAAAGGGGCTGATCCTATCACTATGATCACCTACTCAGATGAATTCTCAGACTGCCCCAACATGCCCAGGTTTTGACCCCTTCCAAGGATCTCACTGATTGGCATATCAAAAACAGCCCAATCCGACACCTAGTAAAGTATCATAATCGAGTGTAGGGGTTAGGTGTGACTTTCTAGTTTTGCCCATCTGTCTCCAAGGTCCAGGGCAATACTAGAAATCTGGTCCGATTCAAGGATTCGAGTAATCCCATGCTGTATGTGCCTTGGGTCTTACCCTGGTGGCTAAGACAGGCCATCCCAACATTTGGTGGCACACCGGTATCAGCCTTGGCAGGATAAATCTCCCCAGACTTATCCAATGGCTGTGAACATTTAAAACTAACACGAGTCTTTATAAGTGTCCAGTTTTAGGGTCTTACACAAAATTATACCAAACAACATGAATCAAACATGCACTTTATTTATTTACACTAAATATCAAAAGTACATCAAATCGGATTGAAGCTAAGGGCATACAAAACTGTCTAACATCTAAAACCAGTCATTGCCTATTTATAGGTTACCCAAAAGGCTCTATAAGGTATTTATTCTATGACCTAAGAGAATAGAAGGTGTGATGCATTTAGAACTACACTAGCAAGTGCACTAGCCGGTCAAGTAATATACTGATGAGTAAAGTATCGTTCCTACGAGGATTAATCCAACAACTACTAGTACGAAATTCGCCTTTTGTTATCTGATAATTCGAAAATCAATGAATTACTTCCTAATCAGCTAACTATTCTAGGTATTCTCAAATTAAACCACCCTAATTAAATAGACAAGGCACTCCATGAAAATGATTGCAGAATCGGTTCAGGGGTTATCTCATTAAAGTATCCAACCGATGTTGATTTCAGCTATGGGTTGGCGATTTCCTTCTTGTTATGAACAACCTCTTTCGAGCACATGCTAATCTATCTACGAGTAACAATCCTTATATCTCTATCAAGAATTTAATTACTGTAGATGCATTAAGGACAAGAAAATCGAATGATATCAGTTCTTGCTGAATGAGTGCTCAACGAATCATGTAAATTATATCTAAGATACATTCAATTCGTTTTCTTGATCAATTGGTCCGATTTCCTAAACCCTTTCTCAAGCAATATAGGTAATCCAAGAAACAAGAGCAGATCAACCGAATTTACTCTTACTATTGAAAACCCAAATCAAGAAATCCCAATACTGAATAACATAAATCATGGTTCTGAAAGGATGAGAAATCCATCATATGGATGGCCGAACCCTGCAGGAAGGTAGGGCAAAATTTCAAAAACTTTCTCTCTCCCATCTAGGAATCACATTCCCTATTTTAGAAAACTGCTTTTCAAGGATCATTTGAACCAAGAATCGAACCAAATCTGAACAAATTCAGTAGGAGAGGGATATACTTGATATGAAGATGCAGTATCTCCCAACGAAAGTGTTCACGCCCAAAAAAAAACTCCAAAGACTGCTCCCACTAAAGATGACACAATGAATGTTGGAGCAGAATCAGTAAGGTCCGTCCAACGAACCAAATTCTTTAGCAAGAATTCAATGGAGGCAGTGAGCACGACTTCTAATCAGCCTTTCTTCAAATACTGATATCAAGACTCTTTTTTATCGCTCCTACAATGGAGTTCGAATTGGCAGTATGGCGGCAACTGGAGGAGAACGCAAGAGTAGAAGTTGGCGTAGCTGTCTTCTCTCTCGGTGATCTGAGATCTGATCTCTGATTCTTGGATGTTTCTGGGATGGGCTGAATGGTTCGCCCCCTCCTCCTTTTATAGCCTTAAAGAGAGCTCTTAATATCATTAGGAGATTCCTAATCCAAATCTGTATTTGGATAAGGAGTTCTCTTTAAGAGATAAGGATAAGTCCTTATCTTATCTGCAGATTAAATCAACTCTCTCCTAATCTTATCAGGAGGTTTTCAGATTCAAATCCTTATTTGAATCTAGACTCTCTGAGTAGGATAGGGATAAGTCCCTATCCTATATGCTAATTAAATCCCAGATCCGCCCCCTTATTTAACTAATCAAATTAGGCCAGTTCGAAATGGGCTTTAGGCCCAATAAGTCTTAGTGCTCAGAATGCTTTCAAACTACTGCCCAGTTGGGCTTCTTTGTATGGCGTGGGACCCAAACATTGATCTACACATCAGCCACATGGGTTCAGCCCAGCCCTTATTACAAGGCCTGGCCGAATTCACTAAAAAGACAGTGAACCCCCTGTAGCCCATCACATGGACTCCTAATGGACCCAACACTAACACTAAGTGGTCCCTGGGCTAAGCCACCTTATAAAAACCCAGGGACTGTGGGCAGATGCAAGATTAGCCCATCAGGTATTACCATCAATGGTCTTACACTTAACCTCTTAGCCCATAATGATCAAACACTGCCCGACAAGAGAGGACCTCTCCCTCGACTGCAAGGAACAATGCTGCACTCTCTACTCACATGGATCCTGGGAATTAAAACATTTTTCAAACGTTTAGAAACCATAATATATATATGTATAACTTTATATAAATATATTTTGCCAAAACAAATTTCAACGATTGAAATCAACTGATCCTGTCACTATGATCACCCACTCAGATGAATTCTCAGACTATCCTAACATACCCAGGTTTTGACCCCCACTAAGGATCTCACTGATTGGCACATCAAAGACAACCCAATCCAACACCAAGTGTAGTATCATAATCGAGTCTAGGGGTTAGGTGTAACAATCTAGTTTTGCCCACTTATCACCAAGGTGATAGACAGTTTTGTATGCCCTTAGCTTCAATCCGATTTGATGTACTATAGCTATTTAGTGGAAATAAATAAAGTGCATGTTTGATTCATGTTGTTTGGTTTAATTCTGTGTAAGACCCTAAAACTGGACACTTATAGAGACTCGTGTTAGTTTTAAATGTTCACAGCCATTGGATAAGTCTGGGGAAATTTATCCTACCAAGGCTGATACTGGTGTGCCACCAAGTGTTGGGATGGCCTGTCTCAGCCACCAGGGTTAAGACCCAAGGCACATGTAGTATGGGATTACTCGAATCCTTGAACCGGACCAGATTTCCAGTATTGCCCTGGACCTTGGAGATAGATGGGCAAAACTGGAAAGTTACACCTGACCCCTAGACTCGATTATGACACTACACTAGGTGTCGGATTGGGCTGTCTTTGATATGCCATTCAGTAAGATTCTTAGATGGGGATCAAAACCTGGGTATGTTGGGACAGTCTGAGAATTCATCTGAGTGGGTGATCATAGTGACAGAATCAGCCCCTTTGTCAGACAAAGGTAATGATCGGGAATGCACTCTCTCTGATGGAAACCAAACTGCCGGCAGTTGATTTCAATCATTGGAATTTTGTTTTGCAAAATTAATATATTTATATATATATGTACGGTTTTGAAATGTTTGCAAATGGTTTTAATTCTCGAGATCCATGTGAGTGGAGAGTGCGGCACTGTTCCTTGCAGCCGAGGGAGAGGTCCTCTCTTGTCGGGCAGTGCTTGATCATTATGGGCTGAGATTAATGTTAGCAAAAGGATTGGGCCTTTAACCTTATCCACTCCAGGAGACCAAATTCAAATTAGATTTGAATATGGTAACCTCCTGATAAGATCAGGAGTAAACTAACTTAATCTGCAGATGGGATTAAGATAATCCCCTATCCAAATACAGATTTGGATTGGGATAACTCCTAATTAGGAGGTTTCTTAATCAAGAAGAAAGGAGGAGAAACCCAAGAGAAACATATCAGATGTCGAACCAAGGGTTTGTGGTGCAAGAAAACTCCCTGCGAATTGAGATTAGATCTCATATATACTCAAGAGAGAAGAGAAGCAGTTCAGCGATCTTCGTCGCAGGAGTTCTCCTCCAGCTGCCGCCATTCCCTCTTGCAAGATTTGATCTTTGCAGCAATAGGGAGTCAAGAAATCAGTTCTTGACATTAGTCTTGCGAAAAAGACTGGGAAAGATTCAGTGTTCAGAGTTTCCAGAGGATTCTTGCGAAGGATCCAGTGTGTAGGACGCACCCTGCTGGTTCCGTTCCATCCACAGCTGTGTCATCTTCAGCAGGAACGGATCTTGGTTTCTTCTTTGGGTGTGAACACCAACTTTGGGAGATACTGCTTCTCCGGATCAGGTATATTCCTCCCTTTTGCTCTTTGGTTCAGATCTGGTTAGATTATGGTTCAAGTAGGATCCTTGAATATAGTGTTCTAAATTTAGGGAATATGATTCCCAGTTGGGAGAAGGTAGAAAATTTTTGAAATTCGCCCACCCATTCCGCAACCTTTTGGCGTCCATTAGATGGATCCTACCATTCTTTCATAAGGTCCAGGGCAACACTGGAATTCTGGTCCGGTTCAAGGTTTCAAGTTAAACCTACACTACATGTACCTCAGGTCTCACCCTGGCAGCTGAGACAAGCCACCCCAACCAACTTGGTGGCACATCAGTGTCAGCCTTATCAGGATAGATCTCCCCAGATCAACCCACTGGCTGTGAACATTCTATACTAACATGAGTCTCATAAGTGTCCAGTTTAAGGGTTTTACACAGAAACACACCACTATAACATGAATCGAATATGTACTTTATTCATTTACATTAAAGGTCATAGGTACATCAATCTGATTGGAGCTAAGGGCATACACTGTCTAATATCTCCCACTTGCACTTAGGTCCAATCTGGTATAAGCCAGAGTCCCAGACTTTTCACGTGTTTCTCAAACACTTTCTGTGTGAGTGGCTTAGTCAATGGGTCTGCTACATTCTCCGTTGACGCTACCTTCTGAATCAGGATGTCCCCTCTACTAACAATCTCCCGCAGTACGTGGTACTTCCTCTTGATGTGCTTTGACTTCGAGTGGGGTCGTGGCTCCTTAGCCTGAGCGATAGCTCCATTGTTGTCACACAACAACGGGATGGGTGATGTGCTGGACGGAACTACTCCCAATTTGTGAATGAACTTTTTCATCCACATGGCTTCTTTGGCAGCTTCACTTGCGGCAATGTATTCGGCTTCGGTTGTGGAGTCTACCATGGACCCCTATTTTCTGCTTTTCCAGCAAACCACACACGATCCCATCGTGAAAACATACCCAGATGTAGACTTTCTATCATCTAGATCTGACTGGAAATCGGCATCAGTATAACCCTGGATCTGAAGTGAGCTACCATCGAATACCAGACAAAACTCTTTTGTCCTTCGAAAGTACTTAAGTATATTTTTCACAGCAGTCCAGTGCTCCTGCCCTAGGTTAGCTTGGAATCTGCTTACCACACTCACTACCTGAGCAATGTCAGGATAAGTGCACAGCATGGCATACATGATGCTCCCTACGGCTGAGGCATAGAGAACGTCCTTCATGGCTTCAATCTCCTCAAAAGTATTGGGAGACATCTTCTTTGATTGGGATAATCCTATTATCCGCTTTGACCTATCTCTATAGAGTTGAAGACCAAGTATATAGGAGGCTTCTCTAAGATGTTTCGTGGAAAATTGCTGTGAAAGCCATACTTTCACCGAAGTCAACATTCCTACATCATTCCCAATGAGTAGAATGTCATCTACATACAGAACTAGAAACGTAACCTTGTCCCCACTGGACTTCCTGTAAACACAGGGCTCATCCAGATTCTGCTCAAAGTCAAAATTTTTTACAATAGAGTCAAACTGGATGTTCCAACTTCTAGAAGCTTACTTAAGTCCATATATGGATCTATTTAATTTACATACCATGTGTTCTTAACCCACAACTATGAAACCTTGCGGTTGCTACATATAGATATCTTCAATAAGATCTCCATTCAGGAATACAGTTTTGACATCTATTTGCCAAATCTTGTAGTCATGGTATGCTGCTACAACTAGTAGGATCTGAATGGATTTAAGCATGGCCACGGGCGAAAAGGTTTTCTCATAATCGATGCCCTCTTTCTGAGTATACCCTTTAGCCACTAGATGAGTCTTGTAGGTCTCAACCTTACCATCGGAGCTCTTCTTCCTCTTATAGATCCATTTGCAACCAATTGCTTTTACCCTGGGGGGCGGATCTACTAGAGTCCAGACTCCATAGGTCTCTATTGAGTCCATCTCAGCTCTCATGGCATCTACCCACTTCAAGGAATCTATGTCCAACATAGCTTCCGCAAAAGTCATGGGATCCTCCTCACTAGTCAAGGCTTCCACCAGGTAACTATCCTGATCATAGCCAAAACAGACTGGTGGCCTGGAAACCTGGGTAGATCTTCCTGGTTGTGAAAGGGATGGGATATCCATCTCATGGACGCCCAAATCTTGCTCCTTAGCCTGAGCAATGGCTCCGACAACAATGGAATGGGTGATGTGCTGGACGGAACTACTCCCAACTCATGAACGAACTTCTTCATCCACACGGCTTCTTTGGCAGCCTCACTTGCAGCAATGTATTCGACCTCGGTTGTGGAGTCTGCTGTGGACCCCTGTTTGCTGCTTTTCCAGCAAACAGCACACAATCCTATCATGAAAACATATCCAGATGTAGACTTTCTATCATCCGGATCCGACTGGAAATCCGCATCTGTAAACCCTTGGATCTGTAGTGAACTACCGTTGAACATCAGTCCAATGCTCCTTCGAAGGTACTTTAGTATGCACTTCACAGCAGTCCAATGCTCCTGCCATGGGTTGGCCTGGAATTTGCTTACTACACTCACTACCTGGGTGATGTCAGGACGAGTGCATAGCATGGCATACATGATGCTCCCTACGGCTGAGGCATAGGGAACGTCTTTCATGCTCTCGATCTCCTCAGAGGTCTTTGGAGACATCTTCTTGGAGAGATTGACTCCATGCCTGAAAGGAACATTTCCTTTCTTGGAGTTTTCCATGCTATATCTCTTCACTATTTTGTCAATATAAGCAGATTGGGATAATCCTATTATCCGCTTCGATCTATCTCTATAGAGTCGAAGACCCAGTATATAGGAGGCTTCTCTAAGGTCTTTCTTGGAGAATTGCTGTGATAGCCATACTTTTATCGTAGTTAACATTCCTACATCATTCCCAATGAGTAGAATGTCATCTACATACAGAACTAGAAACATAACCTTGTCACCACTGGTCTTTCTGTAAACATAGGGTTCATCCGGGTTTTGCTCAAAATCAAACCTTTTGACCGTAGAGTCAAATCGGATGTTCCAACTTCTAGAAGCTTGCTTCAATCCATATATAGATCTATTCAATTTACAGACCATGTGTTCCTGACCCGCAGCTACAAAACCTTGCGGTTGCTGCATATAGATATCTTTAGTAAGATCTCCATTCAGGAACGCAATTTTGACATCCATCTGCCAAATCTCATAGTCATAGTAAGCTGCTACAGCTAGCAGGATCCTAAAGAATTTAAGCATAGCCACGGGCGAAAAGGTTTCCTCATAATCGATGCCTTCTTTTTGAGTGTATCATTTTGCCACCAAACGAGCTTTGTAGGTCTCAACCCTGCCATCGGGGCCCTTCTTCCTCTTGTAGATCCATTTGCAACCAATTGCTTTTACCTCGGAGGGCGGATCCACTAGAGTTCATACTCCATTGGTCTCCATTGAGTCCATCTCAACTCTCATGGCATCTAGCCATTTAAGGGAGTCTATGTCCAACATAGCTTCCGTATTTGTTACGGGATCCTCTTCACTAGTCAAGGTTTTGACCAGGTAACTATCCTAATCGTAACCAAAACGGACCGGTGGCCTAGACACCCGGGTATATCTTCTAGGTTGGTCACTACCTGGAACTTGTGGGACACCTCCCACTGCATCTGAGCTCTCCTCATCAAGAACAATTTCCTAACGCAGATTGTCCAGGATGTAGTCATTTTCCAAGAATAGTGCATTCCGACTGTAGAACACCTTCTGCTCACTTGGATCATAGAATAGGTAGCCCACTGAGCCCTTTGGGTAGCCTACGAATAGGCAACGGCTGGTCTTGGATTCCAATTTGTCCGAATTCGTTCTTTTAACGTGAGCCGGACAACCCCAAATCTTTAAGTGTCATACACTTGGTTTCTTTCCAGTCCAAAGCTCATAAGGAGTCTTAGGAACCGATTTGGTTGGAACCCGGTTCAGCACGTATAACGCAGTCTCTAATGTGTATCCCCAAAAGGATGTGGGTAAATCTGAATGGGTGAGAAGTGACCGGACCATATCCAATAAGGTCTTATTCCTCCTCTCTGAAACACCGTTAAGTTGTGGTGTAGTAGGAGGAGCCAACTGTGATACTATCCCATTGTCCTTTAAGTAGTCCCTGAATTTGTCAGAGAGATATTCACCACCTTGATCTGATCGAAGGGCCTTAATTTCTCTCTCTAACTATTTCTCGACCTCTTGCCTGAACTCTTTGAACTTTTCAAAAGATTCAGACTTGTGTCTCATTAGGTATACGTAACCATATCGTGAAAAATCATCGGTGAATGTAATGAAATACACGTGTTGGTTACGGGTCCTAACACTCAAGGGACCACATACATCAGTATGTATAAGGTCAAACATGCCTGTACATCTTTCAGGCTTACCGTTAAATGGCCTCTTTGTCATCTTACCCTGAAGGCAAGGCTCACAAGTGGGAAGATCTTCTACAGTTAGAAAATCCAAAGGACCATCCTTTACCAGTCTTGTGATTCGGTCAATACCAATATGGCCAAGTCGGTAATGCCACAGGCACGTGGGATTAACTGTATCATGTGCTCTTTTCTTGGGGATTTCAGCCGACTTAGTTTCAGCTATGTTTGTTTCTAAAGAAGGATGTAGAACATAGAGACCGTTCTCCAGTTCCCCATATGCGATGAACTTATTGTTTCTTTTAATAGTAATTGTATTACTGAACAAAAACAGAATATCCATCAGCAAACATATTTTCAAGGATCAATCTTCAATCAAGAACCAAATCAGATCTGAACCAAAAGAAGTAGGAGGGAGGATATACCTGACACAGAGAATCAATATCTCCCAATTGAGGTGTTCACGCCCAAGGAAGGATCCAAAATCTGCTCCCACTGAAGATGGCGCAGTGAAGGATGGAGCAGAATCAACAACGTTCTTCCAAAAAAACTTGACCCTTCGCAAGAATCAACTGGATGGCTTGTGGGTACAACTCCAATCAATCTTTTCCCAAAAGATTGGAATCAAGATCAAATCTTGATTTCTCCCAAGAACTGGAGATCGAACTAAAGGGAATGACAATGACAGGAAGGAGGCGGCAGGAGAGAATTCGCAGTATGCAGGAAATCTCTCTTTCTGTGATTTCTATGCTCTGAAGAGAATTAAACCTCAATCACGAAAAACTATATGCGCCCCTTTCTTCTTTCATAATCTTAAAGGGATCAGCTCCTAATCAGATTAGGAGTTGCTAATCCAAATCATATTTGGGTTAGAAATCCTTTTAAGTGATAAGGGATAATCCTTATCTTATCTGCAGATCAGATCAACCATCTCCTAATCTAATTAGGAGGTTTCCAGATGTAAATCACATTTAGATCTTGGACTCTCTAAGTGGATAGGGTCTAAGCCCAATCCCATCAGTTGATCCACTTCAGAATTCGCCCCCCTTTAATTGACTGATCAAATCAGCGCAGTTCGAAATGGGCTTAAGGCCCATTTAAGGTTATGTACTCAATTAGCCTTCCAAACTACTGCCCAGTTGGGCTTCCTTGTATGGCGTGGGACCCAAACATTGATCTACACATCAGCCACATGGGTTCAGCCCAGCCTTTGTTACAAGGCCTGGCCGAATACACTGTTATGGATAGTGCACCCCCTGAATCCCATCTTATGGGCTCTATGGGTCCAACACTTACCCTAAGTGGTACCTGGGCCAAGTCACCTTGCAACACCGAGGGACTGTGGGCAGATGCAAGATTAGCCCATCAGGTATCATCCTCAATGGTCTTACACTTAACCTCTCAGCCCATAATGATCATACACTGCCCGATAAAAGAGGACCTCTCCCTCGGCTGCAAGGAACAGTGTTGCACTCTCTACTTGTATGGATCCCGGGAATTAAAACATTTTGCAAATCATTTCGAAACCATAACATATATATCTTTATATATATAAATATATTTTGCAAAACAAAATCTCAACAATTGAAATCGGCTGCCGACAGTCTTGGTTTCCATTAGAGAGTGTGCATCCCCCCCGATCATTACCTTTGTCCGACAAAGGGGCTGATCCTTTCACTATGATCACCCACTCAGATGAATTCTCGGATTGTCACAACATACCCAGGTTTTGACCCTTGCTAAGGATCTCACTGATTGGTACATCAAAGACAGCCCAATCCGACATCTAGTGTAGTATCATAATCGAGTCTAGGGGTTAGGTGTAACTTTCTAGTTTTGCCCATCTATCTCCAAGGTCCAGGGCAATATTGGAAATCTGGTCCGGTTCAAAGATTCTATTAATCCTACACTGTATGTGCCTAGGGTCTCACCCTGGTAGCTGAGGCAGGCCACCCCAACTGACTTGGTGGCACTAAAGTGTCAGCCTTGTCAGGATAGGTCTCCCCAGACCGATCCACTGGCTGTGAACATTCTAAACTAACACGAGTCTCATTAAGTGTCCAGTTTAAGGGTATAACACAGAAACATACCAAGGGAACATGAATCAAATATGCACTTTTATTCATTTACAATAAATTCATAAAGTACATCATTCTTGATTGAAGCTAAGGGCATACCAAACTGTCTAACAGGTTGGTCACTACCGGGAACTTGTGGGACATCTCCCACTACTCTTGTGCTCTCCTCATCAAGAACTATTTCCTGACGATGGGTGTTCAGGATGTAATCATTTTCCAAGAACTATGCATTTCAAGTGCAGAACACCTTCTGCTCACTTGGGTCATAGATTAGGTAACCCACAGAGCCTTTTGGGTAGCCTATGAATAGCCATTGGCTGGTCTTGGATTCCAATTTGTCCGCATTCGTTCTTTTAACGTGCGCAGGACAACCCCAAATCTTCAAGTGTCTGACACTTGGTTTCTTTCCGGTTCAAAATTCATATGGAGTATTCAGAACCAATTTTGTTGGAACCCGATTCAGCACTGTCGTGCTGTCGTAGGCACCCAAAAATAAACCTCTACTCGTAAGTGCGAGTAGGGATCGTTCCCACAGAGAGTATTGATGAGAATAAAAATTATCATATTTTTATCCCTTAATATTCAGTCTTTTACACTTATTTAGTACCTAATTGGAATCACTATTCTTGTATTTCGATTTAGGGCACGAAAGAAGGCGTAGGGTGAAAAACAAGTCTAATCAGGTAATTTTGCACAATTTCAGCGCCATGCATTAATCTGGGCATACCTCTCACATCCAGACTCCGATTGAGATGATTCAAGATTCATTGGAAAGATAAGGAAAACCCATACAACTTTCTTGTTTTGAGTTGTGATAGATTCGGACTGTATTGAGGTCAAAATCGAGCCTGAAGTCTAAGACAATTCATAGAGAAGCCCAGTTCGCAGCAGAATCCCAATTCGCAGAGAAGCCCAGTTCGTAGAGAATCCTTGCAGCAGCCCAATTCCTTGAAGAAGCCCAATACGAATGCAAGAATAAGAAACATCAAAGAGTCCTATCAGATTCAATTTTTTTTTGTATTTCTAGAAGGATAAAAGAGATTAAGTTTACCAGTTAGGAGATAGGAGTAGATTAGATCTAATCTAGGCATTAGAACTAAACTCCTAATGAAGAAAGAACTCCTTAGAGGAGCAGGAGACAGTTCCCTCTTAAGTCTATATAAAGGAGGCGGACTAGCACCCAAGGACCACTCAACCTTGGGGGGAGAAGAACTCAGCAAGCAAGGGAGAAAGAGAGCAGATTGGGGGCAGCTGAACCTCTCTTCTCTTCTCTTCTCTCCGCCCCTTTTTTCTTGATTCTCTGATTTTCTTGGAGTTTTCACCATGACCATGCATGGCTAAAACTCTTGTCTTTGGTTGAAGGAAGCAGAATCCTCAGAATTCCACCAAACTGTGAGATATAATTTGGTTTTAATTGTTTAATTCATGCTTTGGATATCTAATGTTCTTCTATGTTTATATATATGATTGTTTCGTTTGATTGCTAGGAAGACCTACTAGTTTATTATTCGTTACAATCTATTGCTAGATTAGATATCAAATCCGTAATTGTTTGATCCCTCTAATCTACGAAGTAACTAGGGTTTAATGATTTGCTGCGTAAAAAATTTCTAGATCCTAGGAAGAACAGTTGACTAAATTAAATGCAACCGCTTGTGCTTGTGTTGTTTAGCTTCATCGATCTCTAATGTTTAATGCTATTGCTGGATTAAATCTTTAAGGTTTGTTTAGGGGTTGTTCAGTAGTAAGGGTTAAGTGGATCCCTTCTTTTCCGATTAACAGAGTAGGAAGATGCAGGAAATTAATTCTTACGATGAATATTCAAAGTCTGAATTGATTTATCTTTGCATCGATGAGCAGTAGTGTAATTCTGATGGTGGATGTTATCCTAGACCAAGATTTGTTCCTTGATTAATTTCAGCACTCGAAATTACCTAAATTCTCATTTAAATTGCGTTCTCTATTAATTCTGATTTTCCTTATTTTAAATCTGATTTTTGTTACATACACCCTCCATCTTTGATTCACGTAGCACATAATTTGGGTTAGATACTCTCTGTGGGAATGATCCCTACTCGCACTACTACATTCCATCTTTACGAGTAGAGGTTTATTTTTGGGTGCCTACGACGGCACGCCAAATTTTGGCGTCATTGCCAGGGACTATTCTAATATGTTTTGTGCTTCTTGTGATCATTGTTTAGTTCTCAAAATTTTTGAATTTTTTTTTTCCTTTTTCTATAGATCGTTTTGATTGTTTGTGTTTTAGCATAGATTATTTTCTGTTTTATTCATTTATTTATTTGTTTAGTCATTCTAGATTTTTATTTGTATTTTTTTATTATTTGTTTTATGGTATGTTGTTTAGGGTTTATTAGGTTTTCCTCAATTTATGCTTGTAACTCGATACTCTAAGAAAGGTGATTTGTAGTTCGATCCGGAAATAGAGGGAACTTTGTGCAAGTTAATGAGGGAACCTCGGAGTCATTCTGAGGAGAACGATCCAGCCTTCAATTCTCTATCTGTTAGCGGATCTGATTTGAGAGAAGAGGACATCATGGCCGGAAATCGGACCCTGAAAGAGCTTGCTGCACCGGATTTAAATCAACAACCCTTATTTATAACTTTTCCTACTTTAGATGCTGATGTTAATTTTGAATTAAAATCTGGATTGATACATCTATTACCCATTTTTCATTGTCTCGCAGGTGAGGACCCTCACAAGCACTTGAAGGAGCTGCATGTGGTATGCACGAGCATGAAACCCATGGGGGTAACTGAAGAGCAAATCAAACTGAGAGCCTTCTCGTTTTCTCTGAAGGATTTGGCTAAGGATTGGCTCTATTATCTACCCTCCGGGAGTGTTACCACATGGAACAAAATGAAGTGGCTCTTCCTTGAAAAATACTTCCCAGCTTCAAGGGTGGCCTACATGAATACTGGGAACGCTTTAAGAAGTTATGTGCAAGCTGTCCCCATCATCAAATCAGCGAACAACTACTTATTCAATATTTTTATGAGGGACTTCAACCTACTGATAGAGCATGGTCAATGTTGCTAGTGGAGGGGCTTTAGTGGATAAAACCCTAGAGGCCGCGAGAAATCTGATTGGTAATATGGCGGCCAACTCACAACAGTTCGGCGATAGGCTCAACCCTCCAACAAAGCATGCTAACGAGGTAAATATCTCTTCCCTAGAACAACAAATTGCAAGTCTGACCTCTCTTGTCCATCAAATGGTTGTAGGTAACATGCAAACCGTGAAGGCTTGTGCGATATGTTCAACAGTAGGGCATCCAACGGATATGTGTCCAGCTCTTCAAGAGGAGCCCATTGAGCAAGTAAATGCGGTAGGTGGTTCTCCAGGGCAACCGCAAAGGAAATATGATCCCTATTCGAGCACGTATAATCTGGGATGGAGGGATCACCCCAATTTCAGCTATGGGAACCTGCAAAATCACCCAACTTTCCAACAATATCAGCCATACCCTCCAAGACAACAGCCAGGCCATACTTCTAATTCAGGTATGTCTTTAGAAGATATTGTTAAGTCTCATGCCACTAACACTTTGTTATTTCAACAGGAGATGAAACAATTTCAGCAAGAGACACGGGCTAGTATCCAACATTTGGACAATCAGATGGGCCAAATGGCGAGGCCAATTAGTCGGTTAGAGGCACAAAGTTCGGGGAGATTACCCTCTCAAACGGTTGTGAATCCGAAAGAAAATGTAAGTGCCATCATTTTGAGAAGTGGTAAAGAGTTTGAGACTCCAGCAAGAGCAGCCCCCACAGTGTCGAATCAAGGAAAGGAGAAGACATCATTCCCGATGACGATGAAGTACCCAAGCATAAGTTTCCTCCTCTTTCTGATTATAAACCGGTACCTCCTTTTCCTAATGCTTTAGTAGGAACGAGGAAAGTGTTAGACAGTTTTGTATGCCCTTAGCTTCAATCAGAATGATGTACTTTATGAATTTATTGTAAATGAATAAAAGTGCATATTTGATTCATGTTCCCTTGGTATGTTTCTGTGTAATACCTTTAAACTGGACACTTAATGAGACTTGTGTTAGTTTAGAATGTTCACAGCCAGTGGATCGGTCTGGGGAGACCTATCCTGACAAGGTTGACACTATGGTGCCACCAAGTCGGTTGGGGTGGCCTATCTCAGCTGCCAGGGTGAGACCATAGGCACATACAGTTTAGGATTAATTGAATCTTTGAACTGGACCAGATTTTCAGTATTGCCTTGGACCTTAGAGATTGATGGGCAAAACTGGAAAGTTACACACGACCCCTAGACTCGATTATGATACTGCACTAGGTGTCGGATTGGGCTGTCTTTGATATACCAATCGGTGAGATCCTTAGCGGGGGTCAAAACCTGGGTATGTTGGGACTGTATGAGAATTCATCTGAGTGGGTGATCATAGTGACAGGATCAGCCCCTTTGTCAGACAAAGGTAATGATCGGAGATGCACTCTCACTGATGGAAACCAAGACTGCCGGCAGCCAATTTCAATTGTTGAGATTTGTTTTGCAAAATATATTTTATATGAGATATAAAAGTATATATACTATGGTTTCTAAAATGTTTGCAAGAAGGTTTTAATTCCCGGGATCCATATAAGTGGAGAGTGCAACACTGTTCCTTGCAGCCGAGGGAGAGGTCCTCTCTTGTCGAGCAGTGTATGATCATTATGGGCTGAGAGGTTGAGTGTAAGACCATTGAGGATAATACCTGATGGGCTAATCTTGCATCTACCCACAGTCCCTGGGTGTTACAAGGTGGCTTGGCCTAGGGACCACTTAGGGTAAGTGTTGGGCCCATAGAGCCCATTCGATGGGTTTCAGGGGGTGCATTGTCTTTAACAGTGTATTCGGCCAGGCCTTGTAACAAAGGCTGGGCCGAACCCATGTGGCTGATGTGTAGATCAATGCTTGGGTCCCACGCCATACAAGGAAGCCCAACTGGGCAGCAGTTAGGACGGTTAAGTGAGCACATAAGCTTAATGGGCCTAAAGCCCATTTCGAATACGACTATTTATTTAGTTAGTTAAAGGGGCGGATTCTGAGATAGAATTAGCATATAGGATAGGGTCTTGACCCTATCCACTCAGAGAGTCCAGATCTGAATTACATTCAGATCTAGAAATCTCCTAATGAGATTAGGAGAAAGCTAATCTAATCTGCAGATAAGATAAGGGTTTATCCCTATCACCTAAAGAGAGGTCTTATCCAAATATGATTTGGATAAGCTGCTCCTAATGAGATTAGGAGCTGATCTTTTTTAGGTTAAATAAAGAAGGAGGAGGCGACAGCCTTTAGAAAGACATCATATTTTCTTTAGTGCAAAAATCAAGAAGAGAGAAATCTGCACCCTGCGAATACTCTCTTGCTGCCTCCCTGTTCTTGCCCTACTATTTGTCAGTTCGATCTCCAGTTGTGGGAGAAGTCAAGATTCGATCTTGACATCAGTTCTTTGTGAAAGGAATGAAAGGAAGTTGTGTTCACATACCATCCTGCTGTTTCTTGCGAATGACAGAGTTGATTCTGCTCCATCTTGCACTGCGCCATCTTCAATGGGAGCAGTCTTTGGATCCTTCCTTGTGCGTGAACACCTCCATTGGGAGATACTACTTCTCCGTATCAGGTATAATTCTCTCCTACTCCTTTTGGTTCAGATCTGATTCAGTTTAAGGTTCAAGAATGATCTTTGAAAATATGATTTTCTAAATAGGTAATGTGATTCTCAGTTGAAGGGAGAGAAAAATTTTTGAAATTCGCCCCCTTATTCCGCAATCTTTGGGCGTCCTTGGGATGGATCTCTCATCCCTTCAGTGGTATCAGAGCCAGGTTCAAATCTTGAACCATTTTGTTTCAGATCTGAACCTGCGCAAATGGGGAGAAGGTGTTCTACCCAATTTGCGCAGATATAGATTTTGGGAAATCTGTTCCCAAAATTAATGGGCGAATAATCTGAAATTAATATTATATAAATCTAATTTTTATTTAGAACTGTTCTTTATGATTTTCTTGATTTATGGGTTGTTTGTACAAGAGGAGATCGAATTCTTGGTTTGCGCAGGGAACCTGCGATTTTGTAGTTCTTGATTTAATTATTGGTTTGTAAATAATTTTTTTTTTTTATTTTCTAGACTCAATGTAAAGGTATTCGATCTAATGTAATTATTAATAGAAATAGGATTTCTATTTATTTTATTTTTGATCGAAGATGGCGGCGCAGAAAAGGAGATTTCGTAGAGAAGACAGAGGTTAGATCACAGTTTGCAGTTTCACAAACTGCAAATCGTAGAATGCAGTTCTCCCATCTGCGAAACAACCCTGTTTGACTGATTCTTGGTTTTATTTCATCAGTATTTAATTTCAGATTATTTTATTGAATTAAAGATTTAAGTAAAAATCAAACCCTAGACCCATTCGAACCAAGATTGGTTCAAATTGTTTGAACCGAATCTAGGGTTTAATCAAGGTTGAAGGTCAGCCCTAATTTTCACACTAACGGGCCTAAGGATTGAAGTTTAATTAAATGGTTAATTCAGCCCAACCTGTAAAGGCCCAGTTTTAAAAGGTTAAAACTGCTGAAAGCCCACTTAACATTTAAAGCTATATGGGCTGAACCATTCGGCCCATGTACCTGGATAATATTAATGGTTAATATTATGGATTGAAAATGGGCTTCAAATGGGCCTTACAGATGATTAATTGATTGGATCAATTTATACCTGCATGTGATGTATGGATGTGTGATGTGCTACGTACATGGGCCATAAGTACTTGGCCCATGCTCCATCCATAATGGCTCTTGCGCACACCATGGCTGAATGCACATCATTGCCATGGTGTTCCTTTTGGTCAGTGGATGACCTCCCTCAGTGGTGGGCCCCACACCTCATCGAGAGGTTACGTGCGGAACCCCAGCCGATTTAGGCCCACCAAAATCTGGCTTTATGAAAGTCAGTGGGAGCCACTTTGGTTTGACCTAAAATAAGGACTAGGGCGTAATTAACTGTTCCCTCCGGCTAATATGAGTGCATGTGATAGGGAGATTCATATGATGAACTCTCTAAAGGCCTTCCATCTTTAGCATGAGGATGGGTCCTTCAGTAATGAGGAAACGCACCAGAAAATGGGCTATCCATTTGCTGTTGGGCTTGTCTGAGTGTTTCATAAGATGATAGGGGCGTCATAGACCGATGTGGGAGGGGCTTCACCAGAAAATGGAAACTCTCTCATGGTACCTTGGTGTTCACGAACATGATGGGTAAGCACCCACTGGACAGAAGGGTTTACTTGAAAACGGCTCTGAACCTTGTCTGACAGAGGCCAAAGGGAAAGCTCATGTGATGAGTGGATGTGATCCTTCACAGAAAGGTGGTGGGGTTATGCAGCTGAAACAGTTGGCTCCATGCACCCTATGTGATTTTCCACATTTCCAGAGACAACCCGTAGTCTCCGTCACTGAGGAAGGAGGGAAATCTCAGAGACGAATAAATGGAAATGGAACGTAGATTAAAATCCATATCTATGAAATGAACATGAATCAAATAAGGTTGTGGACTGATGTTTGCTCTTTTATCAGAAAATGGCAAACGGATCATTTGCAAAACTGCTTGATGACAATAAGTTAAAGGGCCCAAACTATGTTGACTGGTACAGGAACCTTATGCGGGTCCTAGCTTCTGAAAAGCTGGACAATGTGGCAAAGAATCCTGCCCCGGAGCGTCCGGGTGATAGGGCTTCTGAAGCCCGAAGGAGAGACTATCAAGAATGGGAGGAGAAAAAATCCCTTGCCCGGTGTTACATCATTGCCTCCTTCAGTATTGCCCTGGACCTTAGAGATTGCTGGGCAAAACTGGAAAGTTACACCCGACCCCTAGACTCGATTATGATACTACACTAGGTGTCGGATTGGGCTGTCTTTGATATACCAATCGGTGAGATCCTTAGCGGGGGTCAAAACCTGTGTATGTTGGGACTGTCTGAGAATTCATCTGAGTGGGTGATAATAGTGACAGGATCAGCCCCTTTGTCGGACAAAGGTAATGATCGGAGATGCACTCTCACTAATGGAAACCAAGACTGCCGACAGCCGATTTCAATCGTTGAGATTTGTTTTGCAAAATATATTTTATATAAGATATAAAAGTATATATACTATGGTTTCTAAAATGTTTGCAAGAAGGTTTTAATTCCCGGGATCCATATAAGTGGAGAGTGCAACACTGTTCCTTGCAGCCGAGGGAGAGGTCCTCTCTTGTCGGGCAGTGTATGATCCTTATGGGCTGAGAGGTTGAGTGTAAGACCATCGAGGATAATACCTGATGGGCTAATCTTGCATCTGCCCACAGTCCCTTGGTGTTACAAGGTGGCTTGGCCCAGGGACCACTTAGGGTAAGTGTTGGGCCCATAGAGTCCATTCAATGGGTTTCAGGGGGTGCACTGTCTTTAACAGTGTATTCGGCCAGGCCTTGTAACAAAGGATAGGCCGAACCCATGTGGCTGATGTGTAGATCAATGCTTGGGTCCCACGCCATACAAGGAAGCCCAACTGGGCAGCAGTTAGGACGGTTAAGTGAGCACATAAGCTTAATGGGCCTAAAGCCCATTTCGAACTGGGCTTTTTATTTTGTTAATTAAAGGGTGACTTCTGAGATAGAATTAATTCAGGTGTAGAATCCTCCTAATGAGATTAAGAGAAAGCTAATCTAATATGCAAATAAGATAAGGGTTTATCCCTATCACCTAAAGGGAGGTCTTATCCAAATATGATTTAGATAAGCTGCTCCTAATGAGATTAGGAGCTGATCTTTTTTAGGTTAAAAAAATAAGGAGGGGGCGGCAGCCTTTAGAAAGACATTAGATTTTCTTTAGTGCAAAAATCAAGAAGAGAGAATTCTGCACCCTGCGAATACTTTTTGCCGCCTCCCTATTCTTTCCGCCCTGTTTGCCAGTTCGATCTCTAGTTGTGGGAGAAGTCAAGATTCGATCTTGACATCAGTTCTTTGTGAAAGGATTGAAAGGAAGCTGTGTTCACATACCATTCTGCTGTTTCTTGCAAAGGACTGAGTTCTTGGAGAAGAACACTGTTGATTCTGCTCCATCCTGCACTGTGCCATCTTCAGTGGGAGCAGTTTTTGGATCCTTCCTTGGGCGTGAACACCTCCATTGGGAGATACTACTTCTCCGTATCAGGTATAATTCTCTCCTACTCCTTTTGGTTCAGATCTGATTCAGTTTAAGGTTCAAGAATGATCCTTGAAAATATGATTTTCTAAATAGGGAATGTGATTCCCAGTTGAAGGGAGAGAAAAAATTTTGAAATTCGCCCCCTTATTCCGCAATCTTTGGGCGTCCATGGGACGGATCTCTCATCCCTTCAGAAAGATGAGTAGTTCAAGAATTTTATGAAAGTTTTTGTAGATGCGAGGCAAATACCCCCCTTTTTAATGCTCTTAAACAAGTACCTCATTATGCTAAATTCCTAAAAGAGTTGTGTACACATAAGAGGAAACAAAAACTAAAAGGATGCGAAATGGTGAGAGTAGGGGAGAATGTTTCTGCAGTCATTAAAAAACTCCCTACAAAGTGCGAAGATCCAGGTATGTTCACTATCCCCTGCATGATAGGTAACACTAGAATTGAGAAGGCCATGCTAGACTTAGGATCTTCTATTAATGTCATGCCATATTCTATATATGCTTCTTTGAAACTTGGACCTTTAAATAAAACTGGTGTTATGATTCAATTAGCTGATACATCTAATGCCTATCCCAAGGGTGTAGTTGAGGATGCTCTTGTGAAAGTAAATGATTTGGTTTTTCCTACTGAGTTTTATGTTCTTGATATGGATAATGGTGATCAAACCACTCCTATTTTGCTAGGAAGACCATTCTTAAAAGCATCCAAAACTAAGATAGATGTTTATAGTGGCACACTCACCATGAAATTTGATGGTAAGATTGTTAAGTTTAATATTTATGATGCAATGAAATATCCTACTAATGATAATCCAATTCATTTTGTTAATATGATTGATTCTTTAGCACAGGAAGCTTTTAAACTTGACGGGAAGGATGGGTTGGAGATTGCCATTAGTAAGCATCTTGAGAAAAAGGGGCCAATGTTGAATGCTGATTTGCGGAAACGGTTACAACATTGAATGATTCTCCTGAGTTACAACAGTCAGGTAATGCTCCTTATATTGTGTTGTCGATTTCTAATGGGAGACCGTTACCCTCTATTTAATAGGCCCCTATTCCAGATTTGAACCCACCCATGATGGATGAAAGTGGAGAACACCGAAAGCTGTAACCATGAGATTTAGAGGATCCAATTTATGATTATTAAAAATAGGAAGTTTTTTTTTTCTTTTTTCTTTTTGTTTTTGCATTTCTAGTTTAGTTATTTCCACCTTTCTTTGCATTTTACTTTACATTGGGGACAATGTATGTTTTAAGTGTGAGGGGAGGGGATTTAGGATTTAGGTTAGAATTTAGGTTGCGTTTCAAAATTTAATTTAGGTTGTGTTTTTCTGCATTAGTTCAAAAAAAAAAGAAAAAATAAAACTGAACTCTTTTGAAATCAATTGAAACAATATTCTGGGAAAATTCTTGTGAACTGAGTAAAGAAATATGATCAGGAAGTACACCATTCATTTAAAACCATCCCTTTTAAGCTAGTACTAAATTAAGGTTTAAGTAAATAGGGTAAATATTTTACCAAGCAATTCAATTGGTAGGACGGAGCATAAAATGCACCTACCAACCAAGCAATTCAATAGTAGGATGGAGCATAAAATGCACCTACTAGCCAACAATTCAATCATTAGGATGGAGCATAAAATACAGCCACTAACTAAGTCCTAAAAGTGAGATGGGGCATAAAATGCACTCACTTCCACCAAGGAGAGAAAAAAAAAGAGAGCAAGTAAAAATGTTTTCCCTAATTTACTACCTGGTTTGTAGTAGTAAAGAAGGGATTGGCTGATAGATGAGTTGAGTATAACTTGGTTGTGTTGACTTAATAGTTCACAATAACCGACTTAGGATATTTGTGGAAAAAGATGAAGGAAGATTGAGTTTAAAGATCAGTAGGATAGTTGTTTGTTTTGTTTTTGCTTGAATTTTGTCTTGCCCAAGGACGAGCAAGGTTTAAGTGTGGGGGATTTGATGAGAATAAAAATTATCATATTTTTATCCCTTAATATTCAGTTTTTTACACTTATTTAGTATCTAATTGGACTCACTATTCTTGTATTTCGATTTAGGGCACGAAAGAAGGCGCAGGGTGAAAAACAAGGCTAATCGGGTAATTTTGCCCAGTTTCGGCGCCGTGCAGTAATCTGGGCATAACTCTCCCATCTGAACTCTGATTGAGATGATTCAAGATGCATTGAAAAGATAAGGAAAAACTTACAACTTTCATGTTTTGAATTTTGATAAATTCAGACTTTATCAAGGTCAAAATTGAGCCCAAATATAAGCCAATTTGTAGAGAAGCCCAGTTCGCAGAGAAGCCTTGTAGCAGCCCAATTCGTTGAAGAATCCCAATACGAATGCAAGAATAGGAAACATCAAAGAGTCCTATCAGATTCAATTTTCTAGTGTATTTCTAGAAGGATAAAAGAGATTAAGATTACTAGTTAGGAGATAGGAGTAGATTAGATCTAATCTAGGCATTATCTACTAGAGAACTAAACTCCCAATGAAGAAAGAACTCCTTAGAGGAGCAGGAGACAACTCCCTCCTAAGTCTATATAAAGGGGGCGGACTAGCACCCAAGGACCACTCAAACTTGGGGGGAGAAGAACTCAGCAAGCAAGGGAGAAAGAGAGCAGATTGGGGGCAGTCGAACCTCTCTTCTCTTCTCTTCTCTTCTCTCCGCCCCTCTCTTCTTGATTCTCTAATTTTCTTGGAGTTTTCACCATGACCATGCGTGACTAAAACTCTTGTACTTGGTCGAAGGAAGTTGAAGCCTCAGAATTCCACCAAACTGTGAGATCTAATTTCGTTTTTATTGTTTAATTCATGCTTTGGATATCTAATGTTCTTCTATGTTTATATATACGATTGTTTCGTTTGATTGCTAGGAATGCCTACTAGTTTATTATTTGTTACAATCTATTGCTAGATTAGATATCAAATCCATAATTTTTTGATCCCTCTAATCTGTGAAGCAACTAGGGTTTAATGATTTGCTACGTCAGAAATTGCTAGATCCTAGGAAGAACAGTCGACTAAATTAAATGCAACCGCTTGTGCTTGTGTTGTTTAGCTTCACCGATCTCTAATGTTTAATGCTATTGCTAGATTAAATCTTTAATGCTTGTTTAGGGATTGTTCAGTAGTAAGGGTTAAGAGGATCGCTTGTTTTCCGATTAACTGATAGTAGGAAGATGCAAGAAATTAATTCTTACGATCAATAGTCAAAGTCTGAATTGATTTATCTTTGCATCGATGAACAGTAGTGTAATTCTGATGGTGGATGTTATCCTAGACGAAGATTTTTTCCTTGATTAATTTCAGCACTCAAAGTTACCTAAATTCTCATTTAAATTGCGTTCTTTATTAATTCTGATTTTCCTTATTTTAAATCTGATTTTCGTTGCATACACCCCCCTCCATCTTTGATTCACATAGCACATAATTTGTGTTAGATACTCTCCATGGGAACAATTCCTACTCACACTACTACATTCCATCTTTACGAGTAGAGGTTTATTTTTGAGTGCCAACAACAAGCACAAGCGGTTGCATTTAATTTAGTCGACTATTCTTCTTAGGATCTAACAATTTCTGATGCAACAAATCATTAAACCCTAGTTGCTTCACAAATTAGAGGGATCAAACAATTACAGATTTGATATCTAATCTAGAAATAGATTGTAACGAATAATAAAGTAGTAGGGCTTCCTAGCAATCAAACGAAACAATCATAGATATAAACAAAGAAGAACATTCGATATCCAAAGCATGAATTAAACCATAAAAACCAAATTAGATCTCACAGTGTGGTGGAATTCTAAGGCTTCTGCTTCCTTCGACCAAGTACAAGAGTTTAGCCACGCATGGCCATGGTTAAAACTCCAAGAAAATTAGAGAATAGAGAAGAGAAGAGAAGAGAGGTTCGGCTGCTCCCAAACTGCTTTCATTCTCCCTTGCTTGCTGAGTTCTTCTCCCCCCAAGGTTGAGTGGTGCCTTGGGTGCTAGTCCGCCCCCTTTATATAGACTTAGGAGGGAGCTATCTCCTGCTCCTCTAAGGAGTTCTTTCTTCATTGGGAGTTTAGTTATCTATTAGATAATGCCTAGATTAGATCTAATCTACTCCTATCTTCTAACTGGTAATCTTAATCTCTTTTATCCTTCTAAAAATACAATAGATGCATTCGTATTGGGCTTCTTCAACGAATTGGGCTACTGCAAAGCTTCTCTGCGAACTGGGCTTTTTTGTGAATTGGGCTTCTGCTGCGAACTGGGCTTCTCTACGAATTGGCTTAGACTTTGGGTTCAATTTTTGACATCAATTCAGTCCGAACCTATCAAAACTCAAAATATGAAAGTTGTATACTTTTCGTTATCTTTCCAATGCATCTCGAATCATCTCAATTTGAGTCCGGATGGGAGAGTTATGCCCAGATTACTGCATGGCGCCAAAACTATGCAAATTTACCCGATTAGCCTTGTTTTTCACCCTACGCCTTCTTTCGTGCCCTAAATCGAAATACAAGAATAGTGAGTCCAATTAGGTACTAAATAAGTGTAAAGACTGAATATTAAGGGATAAAAATATGATAATTTTTATTCTCATCAAATCCCCCCCACACTTAAACCTTGCCTGTCCTCGGGCAAGACAAAATTCAAGCAAAAACAAAACAAACAACTATCCTACCGATCTTTAAACTCAATCTTCCTTCATCTTTTTCCACAAATATCCTAGGTCGGTTATTGCGAACTATTAAGTCAACACAACCAAGTTATACTCAACTCATCTATCAGCCAATTCCTTCTTTACTAGTACAAACCAGGTAGTAAACTAGGGAAAACATTTTTACTTGCTCTCTTTTTTTTTTCTCTCCTTGATGGAAGTGAGTGCATTTTATGCTCCATCTCACTTTTAGGACTTAGTCAGTGGGTGCATTTTATGCTCCATCCCATTGTTAGGATTACTTGGTTAATAGGTGCATTTTATGCTCCGTCCTACAGATTGAACTACTGGCTAGTAGGTGTGATGAGACTAAAAAGTACCCTATTTTTATCCCAAAATATTCACTCTTTTTCATTATTTTAGCACTTAATTGGACTCATTACTCTTGTATTTTGATTCAGGGCAAGCAAAAGGCGATTGGAAGAAAATAAGGCTAATCGGATGATTTTGCACAGTTTCGACACCATTCAGTAATCTGGGAATAACACTCTATTCCCGACTCCGATTTGGATAATTCAAGATGCACCGGAAAGATGAGGGATAGGCCCAGAACATTTATGTTTTGGGTTTTGACAGATTCGGTCTGCATAGAAGACAAAATTGGGCCCGAAGTTGGAGCAAGTTCATAGCAAAGCCCATTTCATAGCTAAAGCCCAATTCGCAGAAGAGCCTTGTAGCAGCCCAAGTTATTAAAGCAGCCCAACTCGAATTCAAGAGCCAAGAGTCCCAATTTCGAATGTAATCTCTAGAAAGAGTTTTATCAGATTTATGTTTTGAATGTAATCCTAGAAAGATAAGATGATTGAGATTAGATCACTAGATAAGAGATAGGATAGGATTAGTTCAAAACAGATAAGGACTTTCTTAATTGAGGTTAATCTCCTAAAAGGAGTTGGAAAACTGCTAGACAGTCTTGTATGCCCTTAGCTTCAATCTGATTTGATGTACTTTTGGCATTTAGTGTAAATAAATAAAGTGCATGTTTGATTCATGTTGTTTGGTTTAATTCTGTGTAAGACCCTAAAACTGGACACTTATAGAGACTTGTGTTAGTTTTAAATGTTCACAGCCATTGGATAAGTCTGGGGAGATTTATCTTGCCAAGGCTGATATTGGTGTGCCACCAAGTGTTGGGATGGCCTGTCTCGGCCACCAGGGTAAGACCCAAGACACATGCAGTATGGGATTACTCGAATCCTTGAACCGGACCAGATTTCCAATATTGCCCTGGACCTTGGAGACAGATGGGAAAAACTGGAAAGTTACACCTGACCCCTAGACTCAATTATGATACGTCACTAGGTGTCGGATCAGGCTGTCTTTGATATGCCAATCAGTGAGATCCTTGGTGGGGATCAAAACCTGGGTATGTTGGGACAGTCTGAGAATTCATTTGAGTGGGTGATCATAGTGATAGGATCAGCCCCTTTGCCGGCAGTTGATTTCAATCGTTGGAATTTTGTTTTGCAAAATTAATATATTTATATATATGTACGGTTTCGAAATGTTTGCAAATGGTTTTAATTCTCGAGATACATGTGAGTAGAGAGTGCGGCACTGTTCCTTGCAGCCGAGGGAGAGGTCCTCTCTTGTCGGGTAGTGCTTGATCATTAAGGGCTGAGAGTTTAAGTGTAAGACCATTTAAGATAATACCTGATGGGCTAATCTTGCACCTGCCCACAGTCCCTGGGTTTTTATAAGATGGCTTGACCCAGAGACCATTTAATGTAAGTGTTGGGCCCATAGGGTCCATGTGATGGACTCAGAGGTTCACTGAGTTTTTCAGTGAATTCGGCTGGGCCTTGTAATAAAGGCTGGGCCGAACCCATGTGGCTGGTGTGTAAATCAATGCTTGGGTCCCACGCCATACAAAGAAGCCCAACTGGGCAGTAGATTGGAAACTAGTAAAACACTGAACACTTAATGGTCCAAAAGCCCATTTCGAGCTGGGCGGATATGATCACCCATCTATGGGGCGAATCTGAGATTAATGTTAGTAAAAGGATTGGGCATTTAACCTTATTCACTCCAGGAGACCAAATTCAAATTAGATTTGAATCTGGTAACCTCTTGATAAGATCAGGAGTATGCTAACTTAATCTGCAGATAGGATTAAGATAATCCCCTATCCAAATACAGATTTGGATTGGGATAACTCCTAATTAGGAGGTTTCTTAATCAAGAAGAAAGGAGGAGAAACCTAAGAGAAATATATCAGATTTCGAACCTAGGGTGAGAAGTCAAGAAAACTCCCTGCGAATTGAGATTAGATCTCATACAGACTCCTGAGAGAAGAGAAGCAGTTCAGCCATCTTCGTCCCAGGAGTTCTCCTCCAGGCGACGCCATTCCCTCTTGCAAGATTTGATCTTTGTAGCAATAGGAAGTCAAGAAATCAGTTCTTGACATCAGTCTTGCGAAAAGACTGAAAAAGATTCAGTGTTTGGAGTTTCCAGAGGGTTCTTACGAAGGATCCAGTGTGTAGGACGCACTCTGCTGGTTCCGTTCCACCCACAACTGTGTCATCTTCAGCAGGAGCGGATCTTGATGTCTTCTTTGGGCATGAACACCAACTTTGGGAGATATTGTCTCTCCGGATCAGGTATAATCCCCCCTTATTCCTTTTGGTTCAGATCTGGTTCAATTATGGTTCAAGTAGTATCCTTGAATATTGTATTCTAAATTTAGGGAATGCGATTCCTAGTTGGGAGAAGGTAGGAAAATTTTTGAAACTCGCCCACCCATTCTGCAACCTTTATGGCGTCCATTAGATGGATTCTACCATTCTTTCAGTGGTATCAGAGCCACAGGTACGAATCTTGAACCAAAAGAAAATCAGATCTGAACTTGCGCAGATGGACAGAAGATGTTCTGCCAAGATTTGTACAGATTGCTTTCTTTATTTCAAGAAACTGTTTCTTGTCAAGGGAGATTGATCTGAAATTAATTTTTGTTAAATCCAAAATTTATTTAGAATTGTTCTTTATTTATTTGGATTTAATGGACTGTTCAAACCTGGAGATCGCAGTGCAGATTGGCCGCAGCTGGTCTGTGCACCCTTTTTTCCCTTTTATTCATTTATTTTTATTAAATTCGGTCTGTAAATATTTTTTTTTATTTTTTTAGACTGAATGTATAGGATTTGATCAAGAATGTAATAAATTAATAGAAATAGGTTTTCTGTTTTTTTATTTTCTTGATTAAAGAAGAAGGAAGAAGATGGCGGCGCTGGAGATTTGCAGATGAAGAAATCGCTTTCTGCGATTCGCAGTTTGTGAAACTGCAACCCTAATGATTAACCTCTATTTTGCAGGTGGTGCGAACAGTCCATAGTTGATTTGTGTTTGTTTAAAATCAAAATTATTAATTTCAGATCTTTCATGAATTAATTTTTGAATTGAAAATCAGTTTGGACCATTTCGGACCAGATTGGACCAAAACTGTTTGGACCAAATCTAGGGTTCGAAGGGGACTGTTTTTCAGTCCATTTTTCTCACACTTGTTGTTCCAAATCTGATGTTCAATTACAGGGGTTAATTTGGCCCACCTGTAAAGCCCAGTTTTAAAAAGTTAAAACTGCAAAAGCCCACTCTTGTGAGAAAAGTTGTATGGGCCGAACTGCTAACTGCGATTCAGCCCATACACCTAGTGGACATTAATTGTTAATGTTATTATTTTTTAATGGGCTGCTTAATGGGCTTTACAGCAGTTAATTGATTGGATCAATTCCTCCTTTGCATGTGATGAATGGATGTTTGATGTATTGCGACTGTGGGCCATAAGCACTTGGCCCATGAAGACTCGTTAGTGGCTCTTGCGCGCACCTTGGCTGAATGCACATCATTGCCATGGTGTCCCTTAAGGTCATTGGATGACCCCTCACTGTTTGGTGGGCCCCACAACCCGGAAAAAGGATGCGTATGGAACCCCTAGCCGATTAAGGCCCACCAGAAATCTGACTTTATGAAAGTCAGTGGGAGCCACTTGGGTTTGACCTAAAATTAGAACTAGGGCGTAATTTTGTTCCCTCCAGCAAATATAAATGCATGTGATAGGGAGATCCATATGATGGACTTTCTAAAGGCCTTCCGTCATTAGCACAATGATGGGTCCTTCAGTAATGAGGAAATGCGCCACAAAATTGGGCTATCCAGTTTCTGTTGGATCTGTCAGAGTGTTTCATAAGATGATAGGGGCGTCATAAACCGATGTGGGAGGGGCTTCACCAGAAAATGGGAACTCTCTCACGCTACCTTGGCGTAACCTGAATATGATGGGTGAGCACTCACTGGATAGAAAGGTTTACCTGAAAACGGCTCTGAACCTTGTCTGACAGAGGCCATAGGGAAACTCATTCGATGAGTGGATATGATCTGTCAGAGAAAGGTGGTGGGGTTATGCAGCTGAAACAGTTGGCTTCACGCACCCCATGTGATTTCCCACATTTCCAGAGACATTTCGTCGTCTCCGTCGCTGAGAAAGGAGGGAAATTTCAAAGATGAACAAATGGGAATGGAACATAGATTAAAAACCATATCTATTTAGGTAACATGAATCAAACTAAGGTTGTGGACTAACGTCTTTGCTATTTTATCAGAAAATGGCAAACGGCCAATTCAAAAAGCTTCTAGACGATAACAAGCTTAAGGGCCCAAAGGATGTGGGTAATTTGGAGTGTACGAGAAGTGACCGGACCATGTCCAACAAGGTCCTATTCCTCCTCTATGAAACACCGTTGAGTTGAGGTGTGGCAGGAGGAGCGAATTGTGACACTATCCCGTTGACCTTTAAGTAGTCCCTGAATTCGTCAGAGAGATACTCGCCACCTCGATCTGAATGAAGGGCCTTAATTGAAAGAATGGTAGGATCCATCTAATGGACGCCATAAATGTTGCGGAATGGGTGGGGCGAATTTCAAAAATTTCCTACCTTCTCCCAACTGGGAATCATATTCCCTGAATTTAGAATACAATATTCAAGGATCTACTTGAACCCTAATCAAACCAGATCTGTACCAAAAGATAAATGGGAGGATTATACCTGATCCGGAGAAGCAGTATCTCCCAAAGTTGGTGTTCACGCCCAAAGAATGCTCCAAGATCTGTCCCTGCTGAAGATGACACAGCTGTGGATGGAACAGAACCAGCAGGGTGCGTCCTACACACTGGATTCTTCACAAGAATCCCCTGGATGTACTAAACACTGAATTCTTTCAGTCTTTCTTGCAAGACTGATGTCAAGAACTGGTTTCTTGACTTTCTTTTCTGCAAAGATCAAATCTTGCAACAATGCAGATGGCGGCGGCAGGAGGAGATTTCCAGAAACAAAAAGGCTGAACTGTTTTCTTTTCTAGAGAGAATGAGATCTAATCTCAATTCGCAGGAACCTTTCTTGCTTACCAGAACCTCTTGGATCGAAATCTGATTTCCCTGTCTTTTCTTCTTGATTAAGAAATCTCCTAATTAGGAGTTATCCCAATCCAAATCAGTATTTGGATAGGGGATAATCTTAATCCCTTTCCCAGATAGAGTTAGCTTACTCCTGATCTTATCAGGAGGTTACCAGATTCAAATCTGATTTGAATTTGGTCTCTAAGAGTGGATAAGGCTAAGAGCCCAATCCTTTTTGCTAACTTCAATCTCAAATTCGCCCCATTGATGGGTGATCATATCAGCCCACTTCGAAATGGGCTTTTGGCCCATTAAGTATTCAGTGTTTAATTAGTTTCCAATCTGCTGCCCAGTTGGGCTTCTTTGTATGGCGTGGGACCCAAGCATTGATCTACACACCAGCCACATGGGTTCGGCCCAGCCTTTAATAAAAGGCCCAGCCAAATTCACTGAAAATCTCAATGAACCCCTTGAGTCCATCGTATGAACCCTATGGGCCCAACACTTACATTAAGTGGTCCCTGGGCCAAGCCATCTTATAAAAACCCAGGGACTGTGGGCAGGTGCAAGATTAGCCCATCAGGTATTATCCTAAATGGTCTTACACTTAACCTCTCAGCCATCAATGATCAAGCACTGCCCGACAAGAGAGGACCTCTCCCTCGGCTGCAAGGAACAGTGCCGCACTCTCCTCTCACATGGATCCCGGGAATTAAAACCATTTGCAAACATTTTGAAACCGTACATATATATGTAAATATATTAATTTTGCAAAAACAAAATTCCAACGATTGAAATCAACTGCCGGCAGTTTGGTTTCCATCAGAGAGAGTGCATTCCCGATCATTACCCTTTGTCCGACAAAGTGGCCGATTCTGTCACTATGACCACCCACTCAGATGAATTCTCAAACTGCCCCAACATACCCAGGTTTTGATTCCCACTAAGGATCTCACTGATTGGCATATCAAAGGCAGCCTGATCCAGCACCTAGTGAAGTGTCATAATCGAGTCTAGGGGTCAGGTGTAACTTTCCAGTTTTGCCCATCTATCTCCAAGGTCCAGGGCAAGACTGGAAATCTGGTCCGGTTCAAGGATTCAAGTAATCCCATGCTGTATGTGCCTCGGGTCTTACCCTGATGGCTGAGACAGGCCATCCCAACACTTGGTGGCACACCAGTATCAGCCTTGACAGGATAAATCTCCCCAGACTTATCCAACGGCTGTGAACATTTAAAACTAACATGAGTCTCTACAAATGTCCAGTTTTAGGGTTTTACACAGAATTAAACCAAACAACATGAATCAAACATGCACTTTATTTATTTCCACTAAATAACAAAAGTACATCAAAATGATTGAAGCTAAGGGCATACAAAACTGTCTAACATTAATTTCTCTCCCTAACTGTTTCTCGACTTCCTGTCTGAACTCTTTGAACTTTTCAAAGGATTCAGACTTATGTCTCATTAGGTACACGTAACCATATCGTGAAAAATCATCTGTAAAGGTGATGAAATACACGTGTTGATTTCGTGTCCTAACACTCAGGGGACCACATACATCAGTATGTATTAGGTCAAGTGTGCCTATAGATCTTTCAGGCTTACCGTCAAATGGCCGCTTAGTGGGAAGATTTTCTACGGTTAGAAAATCCAAAGGACCATCCTCTACCGGCCTTGTGATTCGGTCAACACCGATATGGCCAAGTCGGTAATGCCAGAGGCACGTGGGATTTACTGTATCACGATTCCTTTTCTTGGGATTTTTGACCGACGTAGTTTCGGTTAAGTTAGTTTCTAGAGAAAGATGTAGAACATAGAGACCGTTTTCCAGTTCCCCGCATGCGATGAATTTGTTTTTCCATTTAACAGTAATCATATTACTAAAATAAATAGTATATCCATTAGCACATATTTTAGAAACAGAAATTAAATTTCTTCTCAAGTTCTGTACATAAAGACAATCTTTAAGTACAAACACTCCTTCTCTAAAGACTAATTCTACGCTTCCTATTGCCGCAGTTGCAACACTTGCAGTCGTTCCCAAGAATAGTGTCACTTCGCCTTCACTCAATCTTCTACTAACTTTGAACCCCTGCAGTGAGTTTCACGCATGAGTTGAAGCCCCAGAGTCAACACACTAGGACACAGAAGTAACTAACATATTAGTTTCTATGACACAAGTTTCGATGTTACCTTTCTTAGATTCCAGGTAGGCAGGACAGTTCCTCTTCTAGTGGTCGGTTTGCTTGCAGAAGTGACAGATATCAGATGCCTTGTTCTTCTTCTGCTTCTTGGGTTTGGTAGCTTTCTTTTGAGGCTTCTTTGCCTTTCTCTTTTTCTTGCCCGATTTGTTAGCTTTAGCAAGCATAACCACAGGCTCATCCTTCTTGAGTAGATCCTCAGCCCTCTGCAACATATTGCTGAGTTCCTAGACGCTGACATTCAGCTTATTCATGTTGTAGTACATTGTGAATGCATTGAAGGAAGAGGGCAAAGAATTCAGGATGGCATCCACTTGCGTGCCAAGATCTAGCCCGGATCCAAGGGCTTCGAGTTCCTTAATGTAGCCCATCATCTGAAGACCATGGTCATGAACTTTTTGCCCTTTGGACATTTGCGCGGTCATGAACAGTTTCAGGACCTTCTGTCGAGTAGAACGGTTCTGCTCTTCATACATTGTTCTTAGACTGTCCAATATGTCCTTGGTTAGTTCGATCTGATCGAACTGCCTCTGTATTGAGTTGTCCAGTGAGGAGGGCCTTAATCGGCTAGGGTTTCCGCACGCATCCCTTTTCCGGGTTGTGGGGCCCACCAAGTAAGGAGGGGTCATCCAATGACCTTAAGGGACACCATGGCAATGATGTGCATTCAGCCATGGTGTGCGCAAGAGCCACTAACGAGTCATCATGGGCCAAGTGCTTATGGCTCATGGTCGCAGCACATCAAACATCCAAACATCACATTTAAAAGAAGAATTGATCCAATCAATTAACTGCTGTAAAGCCCATTGAACAGCCCATTTAAAATCCATAACATTAACAATTAATGTCGACTAGGTATATGGGCTGAATTGCAGTTAGCAGTTCGGCCCATACAGCTTTTCTCACAAGAATGAGCTTTTGCAGTTTTAACGTTTTAAAACTGGGCTTTACAGGTGGGCCGAATTAATCCCTGTAATTGAACATCAGATTTGGAACAGCAAGTGTGACAAAATTGGACTGAAAATAGTCCCCTTCGAACCCTAGATTTGGTCCAAACAGTTTTGGTCCAATCTAGTTCGAAATTGTCTGAAACTGATTTTCAATTCAAGAGTTAATTCATGAAAGATTTGAAATTAATAATTTCGATTTTAAACAATCACAAATCAAATATGGACTGTTCGCACCACCTGAAAAATAGAGGTTAATCACTAGGGTTGCAATTTCACAAACTACAAATCGCAGAAAGCGATTTCTCCATCTACAAATCTCCAGCGCCGCCTTCTTCTTCCTTCTTCTTCAATCAAGAAAATAAAAAAAAACAGAAATCCTATTTCTATTAATTAATTACATTCCTGATCAAATCCTATACATTCAGTCTAGAAAATAAAAAAAAAAATATTTACAAACCGAATTGAATAAAATAAATGAATAAAAAGGAAAAAGGGTGCGCAGACCATCTGCGCCAACTTTGCACTGCAATCTCCAGGTTCGAACAGTCCATTAAATCAAAATAGATAAATAATAGTTCTAAATAAATTTTGGATTTAACAGAAATTAATTTCAGATCAATCGACCTTAACAAGAAACAGTTTCTTGAAATAAAGAAAACAATCTGCACAAATCTTGGCAGAATATCTTTTGTCCATCTGCGCAGGTTCAGATCTGATTTTCTTTTGGTTCAAGATTCAAACCTGTGGCTCTGATACCACTGAAAGAATGGTAGGATCCATCTAATGGACGCCATAAAGTTTGCGGAATGGGTGGGCAAATTTCAAAAATTTTCCTACCTTCTCCCAACTGGGAATCTTATTCCCTAAATTTAGAATACAATATTCAAGGATTTTACTTGAACCATAATCAAACCAGATCTGAATCAAAAGGGAAGGGAAGAATTATTCCTGATCCAGAGAAGCAGTATCTCCCAAAGTTGGTGTTCATGCCCAAAGAAGACACCAAGATCCGCTCCTGCTGAAGATGACACAGCTGTATGTGGAACGGAACCAGCAGAGTGCGTCCTACACATTGGATCCTTCGCAAGAATCCTCTAGAAACTCTGAGCACCAAATCTTTCTCAGTCTTTTCTACGAAACTGATGTCAAGAACTGATTTCTTGATTTCTTTCTTCTTCAAAGATCGAATCTTGTCAGAAAGAATGGCGGCGGCTGGAGGAGAACTCTTGGGACGAAGATGGCTGAGTAGCTTCTCTTCTTTCTGGAGTGTGTATGAGATCCAATCTCAATTCGCAGGATGCTTTCTTGCACAAAACCCTAGGTTCGAAATCTGATAATTGTTCTCTCTTAGGGTTTCTCCTCTTTTCTTCTTGATTAAGAAACCTCTTAATTAGGAGTTATCCCAATCCAAATCAGTATTTGGATAGGGGATGATCTTAATCCTATCTGCAGATTAAGTTAGCTTACTCCTGATCTTATCAGGAGGTTACCAGATCCAAATCTGATTTGAAATTGGTCTCCCAGAGTGGATAAGGTTAAAGGCCCAATCCTTTTGCTAACTTTAATCCCAGATTCACCCCATAGATGGGTGATCATATCATCCCAGCTCGAAATGGGCTTTTGGCCCATTAAGTGTTCAGTGCTTAACTAGTTTCCAATTTGCTGCCCAGTTGGGCTTTTTTGTATGGCGTGGGACCCAAGCATTGATCTATACACCAGCCACATGGGTTCAGCCCAGCCAAATTCACTGAAAAACTCAATGAACCCCTGAGCCCATCACATGGACCCTATGGGCCCAACACTTACATTAAGTGGTCCCTGGGCCAAGCCATCTTATAAAAACCCAGGGACTGTGGGCAGGTGCAAGATTAGCCCATCAGGTATTATCCTAAATGGTCTTACATTTAACCTCTCAGCCCTTAATGATCTAGCACGGCCCGACAAGAGAGGACCTCTCCCTCGGCTGCAAGGAACAGTGCCGCACTCTCTACACACATGGATCCCGGGAATTAAAACCATTTGCAAACATTTCGAAACCATTCAAATACATATATATATATATATATATATATATATATATATATATATATATATATATATATATAATTTTGCAAAACAAAATTCCAACGATTGAAATCCACTGCCGGCAGTTTGGTTTCCATTAGAGAGAGTGCATTCCCGATCATTACCATTGTCTGACAAAGGGGCTGATCCTATCACTATGTTCACTCACTCAAATGAATTCTCAGACTACTCCAACATGCCCAGGTTTTGACCCCCGCTAAGGATCTCACTCATTGACATATCAAAGACAGCCCGATTCGATACCTAGTGAAATGTCATAATCGAGTCTAGGGGTCGGGTGTAATTTTCCAGTTTTGCCCATCTGTCTCCAAGGTCCAGGGCAATACTGGAAATCTGGTCCAGTTCAGGGATTCAAGTCATCCCACACTGCATGTGCCTTGGGTCTTACCATGGTGGCCTAGACAGGCCATCCCAACACTTGGTGGCACACCAATATCAGCCTTGGCAGGATAAATCTCCCCAGACTTATCCAATGGCTGTGAACATTTAAAACTGACACGAGTCTCTATAAGTGTCCAGTTTTAGTGTCTTACACAGAATTATACCAAACAACATGAATCAAACATGCACTTCATTTATTTACACTAAATGTCAAAATTACATCAAATCGGATTGAAGCTAAGGGCATACAGGACTGTTTAACAGCTACTTCCATTAGCAAGTTGAAGGCGCAGAACTCTAGAAAGCTACCATCGCAGACGGTAGTTAATCCCAAGGAAAATGCTGGTGCAATGGTGCTGAGAAGCGGGAAGGAATTGCAGCCACAACTTACCTCACCAAGGAAGGCAGATAAGGGACAGAAGGAAGAGGAGAAACAAGATTCAAACGAGAGCCCCATTAAGGTAATATTCGACCCCCCTCTCCCAAAGATTACTAATGCCATTGTGCCTCCATTTCCTAGTAGGTTGGAAAAATCCAAGAAGGAAGAATATGATTAAGAAGTCTTGGAGACCTTCAGGAAGGTGGAAATAAATATACCTTTGTCAGATGCCATCAAATAGATCCCAAAATATGCAAAATTTTTGAAGGAGTTGTGCACTAACAAGAGGAGGCTGCGAGTCGATGAGAAGGTAAGGTGATAGCTATAAATATAACCCTACCAAGTGCACTAGTTATCAAGTAGTATAAAATTTTCGTTCCCATGAGGATTTAACAAAATGAGTATTAGAACTACAGCCTTCCCTAATTATTTGGACAATCGAATTTCAGATTTGAGAATAAGAACTAATGAACAAACAGAAACAGGAAAACAAGAGCAGAAGTAACAATGCTGAAGTATGTAACGATTGGTTGAATTCTCTAGGGCTTTCGGTCCACCTAACCATTCCAATGAATATTAATGGATGAGATTATCCAAGATAATTTGTCATTCCCATAAGTTGAATTCTTTCCAATTTTATTTAATATTCTCTCTCAAGATATACTAAAACTACTTCTATTAGGTAACCCCTTGATCTCTCAACTAGAGTTCTCAAGATAGAAGTGCATTAAGTCCAAGGAAAAACTATTATATTCAGATAAATCATGTGTATATACCCCTATATACCATTCAATTCACACCATGAATTATGTGGTCAGCTATGTGAATTCCTCTCTCGATTCATTCACATACGCCTGATCAATTAAGAGATGGTCACTCCTAATAGCATTAAGCAAGATAATTCATAGACTATATGGAAATCACAACCTTGAATAAATCAGAATAAAAATATACATTGATATGATTAGGCTTTCCACAATCCTAACTATAGATAAATTAGTTCATATTAGCATAAATAAAACAAACAAGAGGAAAGAAAGAACTCATGGTTTCGCCCTTGGAGTTGAGATCTCCTCTTCTCCTTGCCGCCACCTCCTTCTTGCGGACTTCTTGCTTGATAGCTGGATTGCTCCTCTACTTCTTGATGCCTCTCTAGTCTGCCCCCTACCCCTTTATATAGCTTAAGGGGAGGGGGTGGTCTCCTACTCATTCTTGAAGTTAATCTCTCAAAAATAGAAAGTCCTAGTCTAATCCTACTCTTATCTCTTTATCTAATGAACTCAATCTCTTTATCTTTATGGGATTATATCATAAATTTAGATCTGATAAGACTCTTCTCAGTTTCTTGTTCTTGGATTTGTATTAGACCTCCTCTACGAATTGGGCTGCTGCTAGGCTTTTCTGCAAGTTGGGCTTAAGCTGCGGATTGGGCCTTCCTACGAATTTGCCTTGACTTCTATCCCGGATTTGACTTCGATGCATGCCAAATCAGTGAAATCCCAAAACATGAATGTTGTGAATTTTTCTCTTATTTATCAAGTGGGTTTTGAATCAGCCCAATCTAAGTTCGGATACGCGAGTTAGGCCTAGTTTAATGAACAGTTCAGAAACTATGAAAAATCATCCGATTTACCTTTCTTTGCTCCTGATGCCTTCTTTCATGCCCTAAACTGAAATACAAGAAATATGAGTCCAATTAAGTACTAATTAAGTATGCAAGACAGAATATTTGGGGATAAAAATGTGATAAATTCTACTCTCATCATAAGGGTTGGAGAAAGCGTTTCAGTTGTCATTAAGAGGACCTTGCCAAAAAAACGTGTTGATCCAGGTATGTTCACTTTACCTTGTGTGATTGGCAATAAAAGAATCGTGTGTGCCATGTTAGATTTAGGTGCATCCATCAATGTCATGCCATAGTCGATTTATTGTGCTTTGAGATTAGGTCCCTTAAAGGAAAATAGGGTAGTCATTCAGCTAGCTGATCGTTCCAACGCCTACCCAGAAGGGATTGTTGAGGATGTGTTGGTGCAGGTTAATGATCTAATCTTTTCAGCCGACTTTTACATTCTGAAGATGGAGGAGGACACGGTCACAAGTTCAGCCCCACTTCTATTAGGCAGGCCATTCATGAAAACGGCCAAGGCCAGAAGAGATGTGGATGAGGGTACCCTCTCCGTTGAGTTCGACGGGGAGATTGTCAAATTTAATATTTTTGAAGCTATGGAATATCCAAATGAATGCCATTCTATCTGTTCTATTGACACTGTTGATTCAATTGTCTTGGAAGTTTTTGGAGAAGAGGATATGAATGAGGAGCTTGAATTAAGTGCACAATTGGACATGGAGGGGGAGTTCGATACACCCTGCAAAACTCCAGAACCGATATCGAAACAAAAGGTAACAAATTCTGATATTCCATTGTCATTTTCTCATAAGAAATTGCTGCCTTCTATTTTGCAGGCTCTGAAGTTGGAATTAAAGACCTTGCCAGATCACCTTAAGTATGCATATTTGGACGACAAAGAAACATTTCCGGTGATCATTGCGAAAGGGTTGACTGAAGAACAAGAGGAACGACTCATCAAGGTTCTGAAGAAATATAAGGCGGCGATTGGTTGGACCTTGGCCGACATAAAAGGGGTCAGTCTCTCAATTTGCATGCACAGGATTCTTTTGGAAGATGGCGCCAAACCAGACAGAGAATCACAAAGAAAGCTTAACCCGGTAATGAAAGAAGTGGTGATGAAAGAAATACTTAAGTTGCTGGATGAAGGGATAATCTACCCAATTTTGGAAAGTAAGTGGGTAAGTCCTATACATGTTGTACCCAAGAAAACTGGGATAACTGTGGTAAGAAATCAAAATAATGAACTAGTCCCAATGAGGATACAAAGTGGCTGGCGTATGGTAATTGATTTTCAAAAACTTAATTTGGCCACTTGAAAGGACCACTTCCCATTGCCCTTCGTAGATCAAATGTTAGAGAGATTAGCAAGCAAGGCCTTCTTTTGTTTTCTCAATGGATTTTTAGGATATTATCAAATTGTTATTGCCCAAGAGGACCAAGAGAAAACAACCTTCACTTGCCCATTCAGCACCTTTGCTTACAGACAGATGCCTTTTGGTCTGTGCAATGCTCCAAGCACTTTTCAAAGATGCATGATTAGTATATTTTCTGATTTTATTGAGAAGTGCATTGAAGTGTTCATGGACGATTTTACTATTTATGGTGATTCATTTGATGATTGCTTAAATAATTTGAGTAAAATTCTGAATCGATGTGTCGAGACTAATACTGTTTTGAATTATGAAAAATGCACTTTATGGTAAAGGAGGGTATTGTGTTGGGACATGTTATCTCTGCTAGAGAAATAGAGATCGATAAGGCAAAAATTGATTTAATTGTGAGCTTACCTTACCCTACAAATGTTAGGGAGGTACGTGCCTTTCTTGGACATGAAGGTTTCTATCGCAGGTTTATCAAAGACTTTTCAAAAATTGCCCTGCCATTGTCCAAATTGCTTCAGAAGGATGTGCCTTTCGACTTTGGAGATGAGTGCAAGGAAGCATTTGACAAGCTCAAGAATCTATTAACAATTGCACCCATTATTCAACCACCTAACTGGAACTTGCCCTTTGAGATCATGAGCGATGCAAGCAACTATGCGGTAGGAGCTGTTCTAGGTCAACGAATTGATGGGAGGAACCACATCATCTACTATGCTTCGAGAACACTGAATGCTGCACAATGCAACTACACGACCACTGAAAAGGAACTATTAGCAATTGTTTTTTCTTTAGATAAATTTCGATCATATTTGCTTGGCTCTAAAGTGATTGTATTTTTTGATCATGCAGCTTTGAAATACTTGCTGGCGAAAAATGAGTCAAAACCGAGGCTGATAAGGTGGATACTTTTGCTCCAAGAGTTTGATTTGGAAATCAAGGATCGAAGGAGAGCTGAAAACTCGGTGGCAGACCATCTAAGCAGGTTGGTAAAAGATGAAGACTCCCCACCCATCTCTGAGTTTTTTCCGGATGAGCAACTGTTCAACATAAAAGGTATGGTCCCTTGGTATGCTGATATTGTGAATTACTTGGTCACCAGAATTTTGCCTAATTATCTCAGCAAATCAATGAAGAATAAAATCAGATATGAGGCAAAATATTATGTTTGGGATGAACCCTATCTATGGAAATTCTGTTCCGATCAAGTGATTAGGAGATGTGTCCCTGAAAATGAACATATATCGATTTTAAATTTTTGTCATAATTATGCTTGTGGTGGTCATTTTGGGCCAAAAAAAACTGCTCGAAAGGTCTTAGATAGTGGGCTGTATTGGACAACCTTATTTAGAGATGCATACTTGTTTTGTAAAAATTGTGAAAGATGCCAACAAATAGGTGCATTGTCTCACAGAAACGAGATGCCCAAACCCCAATTCTTATTTGCGAAATCTTTGATGTTTGGTGTATTGATTTTATGGGACCTTTTCCTCCCTCTTGTGGTTTTGTTTACATACTTTTGGCAGTTGATTATGTCTCAAAATGGGTGGAAGCAAAAGCCACCAGAACTGATGATTCTAAGTGTGTTGTAGGTTTTATCAAATCTAAACATTTTCAGTAGGTTTGGTATTCCTCGAGCCATCATAAGTGATCAAGGGACCCATTCTGCAATAGAGTCGTTGAAGTCTTGCTGAAAAAGTATGGGGTGCATCACCGAATCGCCACTGCCTATCACCCCTAGACAAATGGACAAGCTGAGGTTTCCAATCGAGAGGTCAAGTTCATTTTAGAGAAGACGGTGAACCCAAGTAGAAAGGATTGGAGCCTACGTCTAGATGACGCACTTTGGGCATACCGAACCGCATACAAAACACCAATAGGGATGTCTCCTTATAGGTTAATTTTTGGAAAATCTTGTCACTTAACAGTCGAAATCGAGCATAAGGCCTATTGGGCGTTCAAACGCTGCAATATGGAGATGAAAGAAGCTGGCAAAGCAAGAAAGCTCCAATTGCAAGAATTGGAGGAGTTGCGGTTAGAAGCATATGAGAATTTGAGAATCTACAAAGAGAAGACCAAATTGTTCCATGATAATTTTCTTTTAAGAAAACAATTTATAATTGGACAAAATGTTTTATTATACAATTCTCGACTCCAACTCATGCCAGGTAAATTGCGTTCCAAGTGGAAGGGCCCATTTGTTGTTACTAATGTATTTCCTTATGGTGTAGTAGAGATCAAAAGTCTCGAGACAGACAAGGTTTTCAAGGTGAATGGGCATCGATTGAAGTTGTTCCATGAGGATGAAAATGTCTCCTCTATGGTAGACATCTCATTGGACCTTCCTCATTATTCATCAAATTAATGAAGAAAAGGAGGACGTCGAGCATAACGACGTTAAACAATTGCGCTTATGGGAGGCAACCCACTGTGTGTAGTTATTTTTGTTCAGTTATTGTTTTCAATTTTAGGAACATGGTTGTGTTTAGCAGCTGATTTCACATTTGAAGAATCTCAACAAGGCGTTCAGGGAAGTTCCCTTAAATCCTTCTATCGTATGCATAATCATATACATTGGGGACAATATATACCTTAAGCGTGGGGGGGATTAGGGGAAACTCATAATTTCTGGGGTAACTCTAGCATGCTTCGTTCATCACTTCTTAACCTTGCCTTTTGAAGTTTCTGCTCCCTAGGAACTTATCCTTAAATGATTTCAAACTATCAGGAATTATGTGCTTAGGTTGTATAGACAGGATAGGATGCAGGCATGACTAACTAGAATTTTTGGCTGCATAAGGTACCTCATTATTTTAAATGATCAATAGGCAAGATGCATACAAATTTAACCCACACGAGTGTGTGCTTAATTTTCACCTAAATGTCTGTCAAACACGGTCTGATTATTCTAGAACTTGCTATGTTAGACATGTTGAGACCACATTAATGAGTTCATGGATCAGAATGGTGATGCCCTTGTGATTCTTGTGCAAAATATATGAAAGAATGATAGGATCCATCAAATGGACGCCAATAAGGTTGCGGAATGGGAGGGCGAATTTAAAAAATTTTCTTATCTTCTTCCAACTAGGAATCATATTCCCTAAATTTAGAATACCATATTCAAGGATCTTACTTGAACCATAATCGAACCAGATCTGAACCAAAAAGTAAAAGGAAGGAGTATACCTGATCCGGAGAAGCAGTATCTCCCAAAGTTGGTGTTCACGCCCAAAGAATGCACCAAGATCCATTCCTGCTGAAGATGACACAGCTGTGGATGGAACAGAACCAGCAGGGTGTGTCCTACACACTGGATCATTCGCAAGAACCCTCTGGAAATACTAAACACTGAGTCTTTTCAGTCTTTCTTGCAAGACTGATGTCAAGAACTGATTTCTTGACTTCCTTTCGCTGCAAAGATCGAATCTTGCAAGAGGGAATGGTGGCGGCTGGAGGAGAACTCCTAGGACGAAGATGGCTGAACTTGCTTCTCTTCTCTCTGGAGTACAATTGAGATCTAATCTCAATTCGTAGGAGGTATCTCTTGTGTACCAAAAAGTGGTTCGAAATCTGATATTTCTCCACCTCTTATTTTTTTTCTCTTTTCTTCTTGATTAAGAAAAATCCTAATTAGGAGTTATCCCAATCCAAATCAGTATTTGGATAGGGGATAATCTTAATCCTATCTGTAGATTAAGTTAGCTTACTCCTGATCTTATCAGGAGGTTACCAGATTCAAATCTAATTTGAATTTGGTCTCCTAGAGTGGATAAGGTTAAAGGCCCTATCCTTTTGCTAACATTAATCTCAGATTCGCCCCATATGGGTGATCATATCAGCCCACCACGAAATGGGCTTTTGGCCCATTAAGTGTTCAGTGTTTAATTACTTTCCAATCTGCTGCCCAGTTGGGCTTCTTTGTATGGCGTGGGACCCAAGCATTGATCTACACACCAGCCACATGGGTTCGGCTCAGCCTTTAAAACAAGGCCCAGCCGAATTCACTGAAAAACTCAGTAAACCCCTGAGCCCATCATATGAACCCTATGGGCCCAACACTTACATTAAGTGGTCTCTGGGCCAAGCCATCTCATAAAAACCCAGGGACTGTGGGCAGGTGCCGCACTCTCCACTCACATGGATCCCGGGAATTAAAACCATTTGCAAACATTTTGAAACCGTACATATATATATATAAATATATTAATTTTGCAAAACAAAATTCCAACAATTGAAATCAACTGCCGGCAGTTTGGTTTCCATCAGAGAGAGTGCATTCCCGATCATTACCTTTGTCCGACAAAGGGGCTGATCCCGTCACTATGATCACCCACTCAAATGAATTCTCAGACTGTCCCAACATACCCAGGTTTTGACCCCCATCTAAGGATCTCACTGATTGTTATATCAAAGACAGCCCGATCCGACACCTAGTGAAATGTCTTAATCGAGTCTAGGGGTCAGGTGTAACTTTCCTGTTTTGCCCATCTGTCTCCAAGGTCCAGGGCAATACTAGAAATCTGGTCCGGTTCAAGGATTCAAGTAATCCCATACTGCATGTGCCTTGGGTCTTACCCTGGTGGCTGAGACAGGCCATCCCAACACTTGGTGGCACACCAGTATCAGCCTTGGCAGGATAAATCTCCCTAGACTTATCCAATGGCTGTGAACATTTAAAACTAACACGAGTCTCTATAAGTGTCCAGTTTTAGGGTCTTACACAGAATTAAACCAAACAACATGAATCAAACATGCACTTTATTTATTTCCACTAAATAACAAAAGTACATCAAATCGGATTCAAGCTAAGGGCATACAAAATGGTCTAACAGCTCCCACTTGCACTTAGGTCCAATCTGGTACAAGCCGGAGTCTCATACTTTCCACGTGTTTCTCAAACACCTTCTGTGTCAGTGGCTTAGTCAATGGGTCTGCCACATTATCCGCTGATGCTACCTTCTGAATTAGGACGTCCCCTCTACCAACGATCTCTCGCAGTACATGGTACTTTCTCTCCATGTGCTTTGACTTCGAGTGAGCCCGAGGCTCTTTAGCTTGGGCAATCGCTCCATTGTTGTCACACAACAACGGGATGGGTGATGTGCTGGATGGAATCGCTCCCAATTCGTGTATGAATTTCTTCATCCACACGGCTTCCTTGGCAGCTTCACTTGCGGTAATGTACTCGGCCTCGGTTGTGGAATCTGCAGTGGACCCCTGTTTGCTGCTTTTCTAGCAAACAGGACATGATCCTATCGTGAAAACATACCCAGATGTAGACTTTCTATCATCTGGATCCGACTGGAAATCGGCATTGGTATACCCTAGAACTTGTAGTGAACTACCATCGAATACCAGACAAAACTCTTTTGTCCTTCGAAGGTATATGAGTATGTTCTTCACAGCAGTCCAATGCTCCTGCCCTGGGTTTGCCTGCACAACATGGCATACATGATGCTCCCTACGGCTGAGGCATAGGGAACATCTCTCATGCTCTCAATCTCCTCAGAAGTCTTGGGAGACATCTTCTTGGAAAGAGTGACTCCGTGCCTGAAAGGAACGTTTTCATTTTTGGAGTTCCCTATGCTGTATCTTTTGACAATTTTGTCTATATAAGCAGCCTGGGATAATCCAATTATCCGCTTCGATCTATCTCTATAGAGTCGAAGACCCAATATGTATGAAGCTTCTCCAAGAACATTCATGGAGAACTGTTGTGATAGCCATACCTTGACCGAAGTCAACATTCCTACATCATTCCCAAAGAGTAGGATATCGTCCACGTACAACACCAAAAAGGTGATCTTATCCCCACTGGATTTGCTGTAAACACAGGGCTCATTCAGATTTTGCTCAAAGTCAAACATTTTGACTACAGAATCAAAATGTATGTTCCAACTCCTAGACGTCTGCTTTAGTCCATATATGGATCTATTGAGTTTACATACCATGTGTTCCTGACCAGCAGCAATGAAGCCTTGCGGCTGCTGCATGTAGATATCTTCACTAAGATCTCCATTCAGGAATGCGGTTTTGACATTCATTTGCCAAATCTCGTAGTCATGGTACGTTGCTACATCTAGCAGAATCCTAATGGATTTAAGCATTGCCACGGGCAAAAAGGTTTCCTCATAATCGATGCCTTCTTTCTAAGTATACCCTTTCGCCACCAAACGAACTTTGTAGGTCTCAATCCTGCCATCGGGGCCCTTCTTTTTCTTGTAGATTCATTTGCAACCAATTGCTTTTACCCCGGAGGGGGGGTCTACTAGAGTGCAGATTCCATTGGTCTCCATCGAGTCCATCTCAGCTCTCATGGCCTCCACCCACTTCTAGGTGTCTATGTCTAACATAGCTTCCGCATAAGTCACGGGATCCTCTTCACTAGTCAAGGCTTCTACCAGGTAACTATCCTGGTCATAAGCATATCGGACTGGTGGTCTAGATACCCGGGTGGACCTTCTAGGTTGGTCATTACCTGGAACTTGTGGGACATCTCCCACTGTTCCTGAGCTCTCCTCATCAAGAACTATTTCCTGACGATGGGTGTCCAGGATGTATTCGGATTCTAAGAAGTGGGCGTTTCGACTACAGAACACTTTCTGCTCACTTGGGTCATAGAATGGATAACCCACCGAATCCTTTGGGTAGCCTATAAACAGGCAACGACTGGTTTTAGATTCCAACTTGTCCGCACTTGTTCTTTTAACGTGTGCAGGACATCCCCAAATCTTCAAGTGTCTTACACTTGACTTCCTTCCGGTCCAAAGTTCATATGGAGTTTTCGGAACTGATTTGGTTGGAACCCGATTCAGCACGTAGATAGTAGTCTCTAATGCGTATCCCCAAAAGGATGTGGGTAATTCTGAGCGTATGAGAAGTAACCGGACCATGTCCAACAAGGTCCTTTTCCTCCTCTCTGAAAAACCGTTCAGTTGAGGTGTAGCAGGAGGAGCTAATTGTGACACTATCCTAATGACCTTTAAGTAGTCCCTGAATTCGTCAGAGAGATACTCGCCACCTCGATCTGATCGAAGGGCGTTAATTTCTCTCCCTAACTGTTTATCGACCTCCTGTCTGAACTCTTTGAACTTTTCAAAGGATTCAAACTTGTGTCTCATTAGGTACACGTAACCATATCGTGAAAAATCATCTGTAAAGGTGATGAAATACATGTGTTGATTCTGTGTCCTAACACTCAGGGGACCACATACATCAGTATGTATTAGGTCAAGTGTGCCTTTAGATCTTTCAGGCTTACCGTCAAATGGCTGCTTAGACAACTTACAATGAAGGCAAGGTTCACAAGTGGGAAGATTTTCTACGGTTAGAAAATCCAAAGGACCATCCTTTACCAGCCTTGCGATTCGGTCAACACCGGTATGGCCAAGTCGGTAATGCCAGAGGCACATGGGATTTACTGTATCACGATTCCTTTTCTTGGGATTTTCGACTGACGTAGTTTCGGTTAAGTTACTTTCTAGAGAAGGAAGTAGAACGTAGAGACCGTTCTCCAGTTCCCCGCATGCGATGAATTTGTTATTCCGTTTAACAGTAATCATATTACTAAAATAAACAGTATATCCATCAGCACACAGTTTAGAAACAAAAATTAAATTTCTTAAGTTCTGTACATAAAGACAATCTTTAAGTACAAACACTCCTTCTCTAAAGACTAATTCTACGCTTCCTATTGCCGCAGTTGCAACACTTGCAGTCGTTCCCAAGAATAGTGTCACTTCGCCTTCACTCAACCTTCTGCTAACTTTGAACCCCTACAGTGAGTTACACGCATGAGTTGAAGCCCCGGAATCAACACACCAGGACACAGAAGTAACTAACATATTAGTTTCTATGACACAAGTTTCGATGTTACCTTTCTTAGATTCCAGGTGTGCAGGACAATTCCTCTTCCAGTGGCCGGTCTGCTTGCAGAAGTGACAGACATCAGATGCCTTGTTCTTCTTTTGCTTCTTAGGTTTGGTAGTTTTCTTCTGGGGCTTCTTTGCCTTTCTCTTTTTCTTGCCCGATTTGTTAGCTTCAGCAAGCATAACCACAGGCTCATCCTTCTTGAGTAGATCCTCGGCTCTCTGCAACATATTGCTGAGTTCTTCTTGGACACTGACATTCAGCTTATTCATATTGTAGTTCATTGTGAATGCATTGAAGGAAGAGGGCAAAGAATTTAGGATGGCATCCACTTGCGTGCCAAGATCTAGCCCGGATCCAAGAGCTTCTATTTCGTTAATGTATCCCATCATCCGAAGACAATGGTCATGAACTTTCTGCCCTTTGGACATCTGCGTGGTCATGAACAATTTCAAGACCTGTCGAGTAGAACGGTTCTGCTCTTCATACATTGTTCTTAGACTGTCCAATATGTCCTTGGCTAGTTCGATCTGATCGAACTGCCTCTGTATTGAGTTGTCTAATGAGGCAATGACAAAGCAGCGGGCTAGGGAGTTCTTATCCTCCCAATCTTGGTAGTCCCTCCTACGGGCCTCAGAAGCCCTATCACCCGGACGTTCCGGGGCAGGATTTTTCACCACCTTGTCTAACTTTTCGGAAGTTAGGACCAGCATAAGATTTTTGTACCAGTCAGCATAGTTTGGGCCCTTAAGCTTGTTATTGTCTAGAAGCTTTGCAAATTGACCGTTTTCCATTTTCTAATAAAACAGCAAAGACGTTAGTCCACAACCTTAGTTTGATTCATGTTACCTACATAGATATGGTTTTTAATCTATGTTCCATTCCCATTTGTTCATCTCTGAGATTTCCCTCCTTTCTCATTGACGGAGATGACGAAATGTCTCTGGAAATGTAGGAAATCACATGGGGTGCGGAGAAGCAGTATTCAAGGATCCTTTTAGAATACCATATTCAAGGATCTTACTTGAACCATAATCGAACCAGATCTGAACCAAAAAGTAAAAGGGAGGAATATACCTGATCCGGAGAAGCAGTATCTCCCAAAGTTGGTGTTCACGCCCAAAGAATGCACCAAGATCCATTCCTGCTGAAGATGACACAGCTGTGGATGGAACAGAACCAGAAGGGTGTGTCCTACACACTGGATCCTTCGCAAGAACCTTCTAGAAATACTAAACACTGAGTCTTTTCAGTCTTTCTTGCAAGACTGATGTCAAGAACTGATTTCTTGACTTCCTTTTGCTGCAAAGATCGAATCTTGCATGAGGGAATGGTGGCGGCTGGAGGAGAACTCCTGGGACGAAGATGGCTGAACTTGCTTCTCTTCTCTCTAGAGTACAATTGAGATCTAATCTCAATTTGCAGAAGGAATCCCTTGTGTACCAAAAAGTGGTTCGAAATCTGATATTTCTCCACCTCTTATTTTTTTTCTCTTTTCTTCTTGATTAAGAAAACTCCTAATTAGGATTTATTCCAATCCAAATCAGTATTTGGATAGGGGATAATCTTAATCCTATCTACAGATTAAGTTAGCTTACTCCTGATCTTATCAGGAGGTTACCAGATTCAAATCTAATTTGAATTTGGTCTCCTAGAGTGGATAAGGTTAAAGGCCCTATCCTTTTGCTAACATTAATCTCAGATTTGCCCCATATGGGTGATCATATCAGCCCACCTCGAAATGGGCTTTTGGCCCATTAAGTGTTCAGTGTTTAATTACTTTCCAATCTATTGCCCAGTTGGGATTCTTTTTATGGTGTGGGACCCAAGCATTGATCTACACACCAGCCACATGGGTTCGGCCCAGCCTTTAAAACAAGGCCCAGCCGAATTCACTGAAAAACTCAGTAAACCCCTAAGCCCATCATATGGACCCTATGGGCCCAACACTTACATTAAGTGGTCCTTGGGCCAAGCCATCTTATAAAAACCCAGGGACTGTGGGTAGGTGCAAGATTAGCCCATCAGGTACTATCCTAAATGGTCTTACACTTAACCTCTCAGCCCTTAATGATCAAGCACTGCCCGACAAGAGAGGATCTCTCCCTCGGCTGCAAGGAACAGTGCCGCACTCTCCACTCACATGGATCCCGGGAATTAAAACCATTTGCAAACATTTTGAAACCGTACATATATACATATATAAATATATTAATTTTGCAAAACAAAATTCCAACGATTGAAATCAACTGCCGACAGTTTGGTTTCCATCAGAGAGAGTGCCTTTCCTGATCATTACCCTTTGTCCGACAAAGGGGCTGATCCCGTCACTATGATCACCCACTTAGATGAATTCTTAGACTGTCCCAACATACCCAGGTTTTGACCCCCATCTAAGGATCTCACTGATTGGCATATCAAAGACAGCCCGATCCGACACCTAGTGAAATGTCATAATCGAGTCTAGGGGTCAGGTGTAACTTTCCTGTTTTGCCCATCTGTCTCCAAGGTCCAAGGCAATACTGGAAATCTGGTCCGGTTCAAGGATTCAAGTAATCCCATACTGCATGTGCCTTGGGTCTTACCTTGGTGGCTGAGACAGGCCATTCCAACACTTGGTGGGACACCAGCATCAGCCTTGGCTAGAAATCTCCCCAGACTTATCCAATGGCTGTGAACATTTAAAACTAACACGAGTCTCTATAAGTGTCCAGTTTTAGGGTTTTACACAGAATTAAACCAAACAACATGAATCAAACATGCACTTTATTTATTTCCACTAAATAGCAAAAGTACATCAAATCGGGCATACAAAACTGTCTAACAATATATATATATATATATATATATATTTCGTGACTAAAGTGAGATGGAGCATAAAATGCTCTCACCCTAGAACCTCAACCCCATTCTCACTTTCAGATCCTTGGAATTCATGCTAAGTGGTGAAGATGTGATACATAAGCAAGTTTATGGCAATAACATACATTGATTTTGACCTAAGAAACAAAGGAAGGTATTTCAATCTGGCTGCATTGGTTTGTTAAAATAATGAGTGCTTGTTTAGTCCATGAATGTTCATTCGGTGAAAGGCTTGTTTTCTTTACTATCAATTTAACTTGGGATCATGAGGAATGGTGAATTGGGATCACTCTTTGACAAGTCAAAAGGGAGAAAGAAATGAAAATGGGAAGATTACCAAGTCAGGACTGAAGCATGCAATGGATCAGGCCTTATGTTGAGAGAAAGAGATTAAAAATCAGTAGGTTGTTTCTTTTGTTTTGCTTGAGTTTTGCCTTGCCCGAGGATGGGCAAAGATTAAGTGTGGGGGGATTTGATGAGACTAAAAAGTACCCTATTTTTATCCTTAAATATTCACATTTTTTCATTATTTTAGCACTTAATTGGACTCATTACTCTTGTATTTCAATTCAGGGTAAGCAAGAAGGCGATTGGAAGAAAACAAGGCTAATCAGATGATTTTGCACAGTTTCAGCAACATCCAGTAATCTGGGCATAACTCTCTATTACAGACTTCGATTTGGATAATTAAAGATGCACTGGAAAGATGAAGGATAGGCCCACAACTTTTATGTTTTGGGTTTTGACAGATTCAGTCCGCATCAAAGACGAAATTGGTCCCGAAGTCGGAGAAAGATCGTAGCAAAGCCCATTTCACAGCTGAAGCCCAATTCACAGAAGAGCCTTGTAGCAGTCCAAGTTATTAAAGCAGCCCAACTCGAATCCAAGAGCCAAGAGTCCCAATTTCGAATGTAATCTCCAGAAAGAGAGTCTTATCAGAATTAAGTTTTGAATGTAATCCTAGAATGATAAGATGATTGAGATTAGATCACTAGATAAGAGATAGGATAGGATTAGTTCAAAGTAGATAAGGACTTTCTTAATTGAGGTTAATCTCCTAAAAGGAGTTAGAAAACAACCCTCTCCCTTAGCTATATAAAAAGGGGGTGGGCAGACTAGCTTTAGGCATCAATCAAAAAAATCCATCAATCAAGCATCAAGCAACTCGATCAATCAAGAAAGATCAGTTTGGCCTTCTGAGAAGCAAAGCATGGAGTATTCGAAAATCATGAGTAGTCAAGCTTTTCTTTTCTAGTTCATGGGGGGATGTTTGTGTTAGACAGTTGTATGCCCTTAGCTTCAATCAGAAATATGTACATTATGAATTTATTGTAAATGAATAAAGTACACATTTGATTCATGTTCCTGTGGTGTGTTTCTGTGTAATACCCTTAAACTGGACACTTAATGAGACTTGTGTTAGTTTAGAATGTGCACAGCCATTGGGTAAGTCTGGGGAGATTTATCCTACCAAGGCTGACATTGGTGTGCTTCCAACTGTTGGGGTGGCTTGTCTCAGCTTCCAGGGTGAGACCCGAAGCACATGCAGTGTAGGATTAATAGAACCTTTGAACTGGACCAAATTTCCAGTATTGCCCTGGACCTTGGAGATAAATGGGCAAAACTGGAAAGTTACACCTGACCCCTAGACTCGATTATGATACTACACTAGGTGTCGAATTGGGCTATCTTTGATGTACCATTCAGTGAGATCCTCAGCGGGGGTCAAAACCTGGGTATGTTGGGACAGTCCGAGAATTCATCTGAGTGGGTGATCATAGTGATAGGATCAGCCCCTTTGTCGGACAAAGGTAATGATCGGGGATGCACTCTCTCTAATGGAAACCAAGACTGCCGGCAGCCGATTTCAATTGTTGAGATTTTGTTTTGCAAAATATATAAAGATATATATATATATATATATATATATATATATATATATATGTGTGTGTGTGTGTGTGTGTGTGTGTGTGTGTGTTATGGTTTCGAAATGATTTGCAAAAGGTTTTAATTCCTGGGATCCACGTAAGCAGAGAGTGCAACACTGTTCCTTGCAGTCGAGGGAGAGGTCCTCCCTTGTCGGGCAGTGTTTGATCATTATGGGCTGAGAGGTTAAGTGTAAGACCATTAAGGATAATACCTGATGGGCTAATCTTGCATCTGCCCATAGTCCCTGGGTGTTACAAGGTGGCTTGGCCCAGGGACCACTTAGGGTAAGTGTTGGGCCCATAGAGCCCATAAGATGGGCTTCAGGGGGTGCACTGTCCATAACAGTGTATTCGGCCAGGCCTTGTAACAAGGGCTGGGCTGAATCCATGTGGCTGATGTGTAGATCAATGTTTGGGTCCCTTGCCATACAAGGAAGCCCAACTGGGCAGCAGTTTGGAAAGCTAAGTGAGTACATAACCTTAAATGGGCCTTAAGCCCATTTTGAACTGGGCTGATTTCATCAGTCAATTAAAAGGGGTGAATTATGAGAAGGATTAGCTGATAGGATTGGGCCTAGACCCTATCCACTTAGAGAGTCCAAGATCTAAATAAGATTTAGATCTGAAAGCCTCCGAATTAGATTAGGAGATGGCTGATCTGATCTGCTGATAAGATAAGGGTTCTCCCTTATCACTTAAAGGGACTTCCAATCCAAATATAATTTGGATCAGCAGCTCCTAATAGGATTAGGAGCTGATCCCTTTAAATCTATAAAAGGAGGAGGGGAAGGCAGCCTTTAGACTTGCAACCTAAGACTCTTGTCTTTAGAGCTGAAATCACAGAAGAGAAATTTATGCAACCTCTGCAAAATCTCTCTTGCCGCCTCCTTCCTGCCGCCGCCATTACCTTCAGTTCGATCTCCAGTTCTTGGGAGAAATCAAGATCTGATCTTGATACCAATCTTTTGGGAAAAGAAATTGCGAAGGGTCAAGTTCTTTTGAAGAACATTGCTGATTCTGCTACATCCTGCACTGCGCCATCTTCAGTGGGAGCAGTCTTTGGATCCTTCCTTGGGCGTGAACACCTCCATTGGGAGATACTAATTCTCCGTATCAAGTACTGTTAGACAGTTTTTGTATGCCCTTAGCTTCAATCCGATTTGATGTACATTGTTATTTAGTGGAAATAAATAAAGTGCATGTTTGATTCATGTTGTTTGGTTTAATTCTATGTTAGACCCTAAAACTGGACACTTATAGAGACTCGTGTTAGTTTTAAATATTCACAGCCATTGGATAAGTCTGGGGAGATTTATCCTGCCAAGGCTGATGCTGGTGTCCCACCAAGTGTTGGGATGGCTATCTCAGCCACCAGGGTAAGACCCGAGGCACATGCAGTATGGGATTACTTGAATCCTTGAACCGGACCAGATTTCCAGTATTGCCCTGGACCTTGGAGACAGATGGGCAAAATTGGAAAGTTACACCTGACCCCTAGACTCGATTATGACATTTCACTAGGTGTCGGATTGTGCTGTCTTTGATATGCCAATTAGTGAGATCCTTAGATGGGGATCAAAACCTGGGTATGTTGGGACAGTCTGAGAATTCATCTGAGTGGGTGATCATAGTGACAGGATCAGCCCCTTTGTCGGACAAAGGGTAATGATCGGGAAAGGCACTCTCTCTGATGGAAACCAAACTCCTGGCAGTTGATTTCAATCGTTGGAATTTTGTTTTGCAAAATTAATATATTTATATATGTACGGTTTCAAATTGTTTGCAAATGGTTTTAATTCCCGGGATCCATGTGAGTGGAGAGTCCGGCACTGTTCCTTGCAGCCGAGGGAGAGGTCCTCTCTTGTCGGGCTGTGCTTGATCATTAAGGGCTGAGAGGTTAAGTGTAAGACCATTTAGGATAGTACCTGATGGGCTAATCTTGCACCTGCCCACAGTCCCTGGGTTTTTATAAGATGGTTTGGCCCAGGGACCACTTAATGTAAGTGGTGGGCCCATAGGGTCCATATGATGGGCTCAGGGGTTTACTGAGTCTTTCAGTGAATTCGGCTGGGCCTTGTATTAAAGGCTGGGCCGAACCCATGTGGCTAATGTGTAGATCAAACCTTGGTTCCCACGCCACACAAAGAAGCCCAACTGGGCAGCAGATTGGAAACTAGTTAAACACTGAACATCTAATGGGCCAAAAGCCCATTTCGAGTTGGGCTGATGTGATCACCCATTTATGGGGCGAATCTGAGATTAATGATAGTACAAGGATTGGGCCTTTAATCTTATCCACTCCGATAGACCAAATTCAAATTAGATTTGAATCTGGTAACCTCCTAATAAGATCAGGAGTAAACTAACTTAATCTGTAGATGGGATTAAGATAATCCCATATCCAAATACAGATTTGGATTGGGATAACTCCTAATTAGGAGGTTTCTTAATCAAGAAGAAAGGAGGAGAAAAACAACACAAAAATGTTATCAGAATTCGAACCATTTTTTGTGTGAAAGAATTCTCCCTGCGAATTGAGATTAGATCTCATTCATACTCCAGAAAGAAGAAAAGCAGTTCAGCCATAGAATTCTTGCAAGAAAGACTGAAGAAGATTTGGTGTTCAAAGTTTCCATAGAATTCTTGCGAAGGGTCCAGTGTGTAGGACGCACCCTGCTGGTTCCATTCCATCCACAGCTGTGTCATCTTCAGCCAGAGCGGATTTTGGTTTCTTCTTTGGGCGTGAACACCAACTTTGGGAGATACTGCTTCTCCGGATCAGGTATAATCCTCCTTTTTACCTTTTGGTTCAGATCTGGTTCGATTTTGGTTCAAATAAGATCCTTGAATATGGTATTCTAAATTTAGGGAATACGATTCCCAGTTGGAGGAAGGTAAAAAATTTTTTGAAATTCGCCCACCCATTCCGCAACCTCTTTGGCGTCCATTAGATGGATCCTACCATTCCTTCAGCGGTATCAGAGCCACAGGTTCGAATCTTGAACCAAAAGAAAATCAGATCTGACCCTGCGCAGATGGATAGAAATTGTTCTTCCAAGATTTGCGCACATTGCTTCCTTTTTTTTTCAAGAATTGGTTTCTTGTTAGGGGCGATTGATCTGAAATTAATTTTGTTAAATCCAAAATTTATTTAGAATTGTTCTTTATTTATTTTTGATTTAATGGACTATTCGAACCCGGAGATATCAGTGCAGATTTGGCGCAGATGGTCTGAATGTATAGGATTTGATCAAGAATGTAATTAATTAATAGAAATAGGATTTCTGTTATTTATTTTCTTGATTAAAGAAGAAGGAAGAAGATGGCGATGCTGGAGATTTGCAGATGGAGAAATCGCTTCCTGCGATTTGCAGTTTGTGAAACTGCAACATTGAAGATTAACCTCTGTTTTGCAGGTGGTGCGAACAGTCCATAGATTGATTTGTGATTGCTTGAAATCAAAAATTATTAATTTCAGATCTTTCATGAATTAATTCTTGAATTGAAAATCAGTTTTGGACCCTTTCGGACTGGATTGGACCAAAACTGTTTGGACCAAATCTGGGGTTCGGAGAGGACTGTTTTTCAGTCCATATTTCTCACACTTTCTGTTCCAAATCTGATGTTCAATTACAGGGATTAATTCGGCCCACCTGTAAAGCCCAGTTTTAAAGGGTTAAAACAGCAAAAGCCCATTATTGTGAGATAAGCTGTATGGGCCGAACTGCTAACTGCGATTCAGCCCATACACCTAGTAAACATTAATTGTTAATGATTTAGATTTTAAATGGGCTATTCGATGGGCTTTACAGCAGTTAATTGATTGGATCAATTCCTCCTTTACATGTGATGTTTGGATGTTTGATGTGCTGCGATCATGAGCCATAAGCACTTGGCTCATGAAGACTCGATAGTGGCTCTTGCGCACACCATGGCTGAATGCACATCATTGCCATGGTGTCCCTTAAGGTCATTAGATGACCCCTCTTTGTTTGGTGGGCCCTACAACCCTAAAAAGGGATGCGTACGGAACCCCTAGCCGATTAAGATCCACCAGAAATCTGACTTTATGAAAGTCAGTGGGAGCCACTTTGGTTTGACCTAAACTAGAACTAGGGCGTAATTTCGTTCCCTCCAGCAAATATGAATGCATGCGATAGGGAGATCCATGTGATGGACTCTCTAAAGGCCTTCCATCATTAGAACAATGATGGGTCCTTCAGTAATGAGGAAACGCACCATAAAATTGGGCTATCCATTTGCTGTGGGATCTGTCAGAGTGTTTTCATAAGATGATAGGGGCATCATAGACCGATGTGGGAGGGGCTTCACCAGAAAATGGGAACTCTCTCACGGTACCTTGGCGTAACCTGAATATGATGGGTAAGCACTCACTGGACATAAAGGTTTACCTGAAAATGGCTCTGAACCTTGTCTGACAGAGGCCAAAAGGGAAACTCATTTGATGAGTGGATATGATCCGTCACAGAAAGGTGGTGGGGTTATGCAGCTGAAACAGTTGGCTTCACGCACCCCATGTGATTTCCTACATTTCCAGAGACATTACGTCATCTCCGTCACTGAGAAAGGAGGGAAATCTCAGAGATGAACAAATGGGGATGAAACGTAGATTAAAATCCATATCTATGTAAGTAACTTGAATCAAACTAAGGTTGTGGACTAATGTCTTTGCTGTTTTATCAGAAAATGGCAAACAGTCAATTTGCAAAGCTACTAGACGATAACAAGCTTAAGGGCCCAAACTGTACCAACTGGTACAGAAATCTTATGCTGGTCCTAACTTTCGAAAAGTTAGACAACGTGGTGAAAAATCCTGCCCCGGAACGTCTGGGCAATAGGGCTTCTGAGGCCCGTAGGAGGGACTACTAAGATTGGGAGGATAAGAACTCCCTCGCCCGCTGCTTTGTCATTGCCTCATTAGACAACTCAATACAGAGGCAGTTCGATCAGATCGAACTAGCCAAGGACATATTGGACAGTCTAAGAACAATGTATGAAGAGCAGAACCGTTCTACTCGACAGAAGGTCCTGAAATTGTTCATGACCGCGCAGATGTCCAAAGGGCACAAAGTTCATGACCATTGTCTTCGGATGATGGGATACATTAACGAACTAGATGCTCTTGGATCCGGGCTAGATCTTGGCATGCAAGTGGATGCCATCCTAAATTCTTTGCCCTCTTCCTTCAATGTGTTCACAATGAACTATAATATGAATAAGCTGAATGTCAGCGTCCAGGAACTCAGCAATATGTTGCAGAGGGCGAAAGATCAACTCAAGAAGGATGAGCCTGTAGTTATGCTTGCTAAAGCTAACAAGTCGGGCAAGAAAAAGAGAAAGGCCAAGAAGCCCCAGAAGAAAGCTACCAAACCCAAGAAGTAGAAGAAGAACAAGGCATCTGATGTCTGTCACTTCTGCAAGCAGACTGGCCACTGCAAGAGGAACTGTCCTGCCTACCTGGAATCTAAGAAAGGTAACATCGAAACTTGTGTCATAGAAACTAATATGTTAGTTACTTCTATGTCCTGGTGTGTTGACTCCGGGGCTTCAACTCATGCGTGTAACTCACTGCAGGGGTTCAAAGTTAGCAGAAGGTTGAGTGAAGGGGAAGTGACACTGTTCTTAGGAACGACTGCAAGTGTTGCAGCTGCGGCAATAGGAACCGTAGAATTAGTTTTTAGAGAGAAGGAGTACTTGTGCTTAAAGATTGTCTTTATGTACAAAACTTGAGAAGAAATTTAATTTCTGTTTCTAAACTGTGTGTTGATGGATCAACTCCCACTTGCACTTAAGTCCAATCTGGTACAAGCCAGAGTCCTAGACTTTCCACGTGTTTCTCAAACACTTTCTATGTCAGTGGCTTAGTCCATGGGTCTACCACATTCTCTGCTGATGCTACCTCTTAACATCAATTTCCCGTAGATCCAGTGTTGTCACACAACAGTGGAATGAGTGATGTGCAAAATTCCAAATTATAGAATGAACACCTTTGATAGCTATGATTATAACCCTAGCAAGTGCACTAGTTATCAAGTAGTATAAAATATCGTTCCTACGAGGATTTAACAAAATAAGTATTAAAACTACAGCTTTTCTTAATTATTTGGACAATCGAAATTCAGATCCAACAGTAAGAACTATTGAAAATAAAAAACAAAAAAAGAAAATAAAAGCAAGGGTAATCAAAAGCCGAATATGCAATGATTTATTGAAATTGTTAGGACCATTGGTCCGCCTAACCATTCTAATGAATATTAATGGATGAGATTAACCAAGATAATTTGTCATTCTCATAAGCTGAAGTTTTTCTCGATTTTATTTATTATTCTTTCCCAAGATGTATTAAACCTACTTCTATCAAGTAACCACTCGATCCCTCGACTAGAGTTCTCAAGATAGAAATGCATTAAGTGCAAGAAAAACTTATACATTCAGATGAATCATGTGTATATATCATTCTATACCATTCAATTCACACCATGAATTATGTGTTCTATTATATCAATTTCTCTCCTGATTCATTCATATAAACTTAATCAATTAAGAGATGGCCACTCCTAATCGCATTAAGCAAATAACTCATAGACTATATGGCAATCACGATCTTGGAAGAATCATATTAATAAAAATATATGCATTGTCACGGTTAGGCTTTCCATGGCCCTAGATATAAATAAATCAGTTCATAATAAAGGAAATAAAGCAAACAAGGGGAAAGAAAGAACTCATGATTTCGCCCTTGGAGCTGAGATCTCCTCTTCTTCTTTCCACCACCTCCTTCTTGACGCTTTCTCCCTTTGTTGATCTCCTTCTTGGGCTTTTTTAACGAATTGGGCCGCTGTAAGGCTTCTCTGCGGACTGGGCTTCAGCTGCGAATTGGGCTTCTCTACGAATTTGGTTAGACTTTGTGCCCGATTTTGACCTCGATTTAGTCCGAATCTATCAAAACTCAAAACATGAAAGTTGTAGATGTTTTCTTTATCTTTCCAATGCATCTTGAATCTTCTCAATCGGAATCCGGATGGGAGAGATAAAGGTTTACCTGAAAATGGCTCTGAACCTTGTCTGATAGAGGCCAAAGGGAAACTCATTTGATGAGTGGATATGATCCGTCACAGAAAGGTGGTGGGGTTATGCAGCTGAAACAGTTGGCTTCACGCACCCTATGTGATTTCCCACATTTCTAGAGATGAACAAATGGGAATGGAACATAGATTTAAAACCATATCTATGTAGGTAACATGAATCAAACTAAGGTTGCGGACTAATGTCTTTTCTGTTTTATCAGAAAATGGCAAACGATCAATTCGCAAAGCTTCTAGATGATAACAAACTTAAGGGCCCAAACTATGCCGACTGGTACAGAAATCTTATGTTGGTCATAACTTTTGAAAAGTTAGATAAGGTGGTGAAAAATCCTGCCCCGGAGCATCCGGGTGATAGGGTTCTGAAGCCCGTAAGAGGGACTACTAAGATTGGGAGGATAAGAACTCCCTAGCCCGCTGCTTTGTCATTGCCTCACTATACAACTCAATACAGAGGCAGTTCGATCAGATCAAACTAGCCAAGGACATATTGGACAGTCTAAAGACCGCGCAGATGTCCAAAGGGTAGAAAGTTCATGAAACTGTTCATGACCGCACAGATGTCCAAAGGGTAGAAAGTTCATGACCATTGTCTTCGGATGATGGGCTACATTAACGAACTCAAAGCCCTTGGATCCGGGCTAGATCTTGGTACGCAAGTGGATGCCTTCTTGATTTCTTTGCCCTCTTCCTTCAATGCGTTCACAATGAACTACAACATGAACAAGCTGAATGTCAGCGTCCAAGAACTCAGCAATATGTTGCAGAGGGCTGAGGATCTACTTAAGAAGGATGAGCCTGTGGTTATGCTTTCTGAAGCTAACAAATCGGGCAAGAAAAAGAGAATGGCAAAGAAGCCCCAGAAGAAAGCTGCCAAGTCCAAGAAGCAGAAGAAGAACAAGGCATCTGATGTCTGTCACTTCTACAAGCAGACCGGCCACTAGAAGAGGAACTGTCCTGCCCACCTGGAATCTAAGAAAGGTAACATCGAAACTTGTGTCATAGAGACTAATATGTTAGTTAATTCTATGTCCTGGTGTGTTGACTCCAGGGCTTCAACTCATGCGTGTAACTCACTGTAGGGGTTCAAAGTTAGCAGAAAATTAAGTAAAGGCGAAGTGACACTATTCTTGGGAACGACTCCAAGTGTTGCAGTTGCGGCAATAGGAACCGTAGAGTTAGTCTTTAGAGGAGTGCTTGTACTTAAAGATTGTCTTTATGTACAGAACTTGAGAAGAAATTTAATTTATGTTTCTAAACTGTGTGCTGATGGATATTCTGTTTATTTTTGTAATATGATTACTGTTAAACGGAATAACAAATTCAATTTATGCGGGGAACTGGAGAACGGTCTCTATGTTCTACATCCTTCTCTGGAAACTAACTTAACCGGTACTACGTCGGTCGAAAATCCCAAGAAGAGAACTCGTGATACAGTAAATCCCACGTGCCTCTGGCATTATCAACTTGGTCATATCGGTGTTGACCGAATCACAAGGCTGGTAAAAGATGGTCCTTTGGATTTTCTAACCATAAAAAATCTCCCCACTTGTGAGCCTTGCCTCCAAAGTAAGATGACTGAGCGGCCATTTGAAGGTAAGCTTGAAAGATGTGTAGGCACACTTGACCTAATACATACTGATGTATGTGTTAGACAGTTGTATGCCCTTAGCTTCAATCAGAATTATGTACATTATAAATTTATTGTAAATGAATAAAGTACACATTTGATTCATGTTCCTGTGGTGTGTTTCTGTGTAATACCCTTAAACTGGACACTTAATGAGACTTGTGTTAGTTTAGAATGTTCACAGCCATTGGGTATGTCTGGGCAGATTTATCCTACCAAGGCTGACACTGGTGTGCGACCAACTGTTGGGGTGGCTTGTCTCAGCTACCAGGGTGAGACCCGAAGCACATGCAGTATAGGATTAATAGAACCTTTGAACCGGACCAGATTTCTAGTATTGCCCTAGACCTTGGAGATAGATGGGCAAAACTGGAAAGTTACACCTAACCCCTAGACTTGATTATGATACTACACTAGGTGTCGGATTGGGCTATATTTGATGTACCAATCAGTGAGATCCTTAGTGGGGGTCAAAACCTGGGTATGTTGGGACAATCCGAGAATTCATCTGAGTGGGTGATCATAGTGACAGGATCAGCCCCTTTGTCGGACAAAGGTAATGATCGGGGATGCACTCTCTCTGATGGAAACCAAGACTGCCGGCAGCCGATTTCAATTGTTGAGATTTTGGTTTGCAAAATATATTTATATAAAGATATATATATGTTATAGTTTTGAAATGATTTGCAAAAAGTTTTAATTCCTGGGATCCATGTAAGCGGAGAGTGCAACATTGTTCCTTGCAGTCGAGGGAGAGGTCCTCCCTTGTCGGGCAATGTTTGATCAATATGTGCTGAGAGGTTAAGTGTAAGACCATTGAGGATAATACCTGATGGGCTAATCTTGGATCTGCCCACAGTCCCTGGGTGTTACAAGGTGGCTTGGCCTAGGGACCACTTAGGGTAAGTGCATTATCCATAACAGTGTATTCGGCCAGGCCTTGTAACAAAGGCTGGGCTGAACCCATGTGGCTGATGTGTAGATCAATGTTTGGGTCCCACGCCAAACAACGAAGCCCAACTGGGCAGCAGTTTGGAAGGCTAAGTGAGTACATAACCTTAAATGGGCCTTAAGCCCATTTCGAACTGGGCTGATTTGATCAGTCAATTAAAATGGGCGAATTCTGAGATGGATCAGCTGATAGGATTGGGCCTAGACCCTATCCACTTAGAGAGTCCAAGATCTAAATGAGATTTAGATCTGGAGCCTCCTAATTAGATTAGGAGATGACTGATCTGATCTGTAGATAAGATAAGGGTTATCCCTTATCACTTAAAGGGACTTCTAATGGGATTAGGAGCTGATCCCTGTATGATTATGAAAGGAGAAAGGGGCGGCAACTGTTATTGATTGATGTGTAATTCTCTTCAGAGTTGAAAATCACAAGAAGAGAGATTTCTGCACCCTGCGAATTCTCTCTTGCCGCCTCCTTCCTGCCGCCACCATCACGTTCAGTTCGATCTCCAGTTCTTGGGAAAAATCAAGATCTGATCTTGATTCCAATCTTTTGGGAAAAGATTGGTTGGAGCTGTACTCACCAGCCATCCAGTTGATTCTTGCGAAGGGTCAAGTTCTTTAGACATAGATTTCTTGAAGTGGGTAGATGCCATGAGAACTGAGATTGACTCAATGAAGGCCAATGAAGTCTGGACTCTAGTAGATCCACCCCCTGGGGTAAAAGCAATTTGTTGCAAATGGATCTATAAGAGGAAAAAGGACCCCGATGGTAAGGTTGAGACCTACAAGTCTCATCTTGTGGCGAAAGGGTACACTCAGAAAGTGGGAATCGACTATGAGGAAACCTTTATGCCCATGGCCATGCTTAAATCCATTAGGATCCTACTAGCTATAGCAGCATACCATGACTATGAGATTTGGCAAATGGATGTCAAAACTGCATTCCTGAATGGAGATCTTGTTGAAGATATCTACATGCAACAACCGCAAGGATTCATTGTTGCAGATCAGGAACACATGGTATGTAAACTTAATTGATCCATATATTCACTTAAGCAAGATTCTAGGAGTTGGAACATCCGGTTTGACTCTACTGTCAAACAATTTGACTTTGAGTAGAAACCAGATGAGCTCTGTGTTTACAGGAAGATAGTGGGAGATAAGGTTAATTTCTTAGTTCTGTATGAAGATAAGGTATTATCCTTATCACTTAAAGAGTTCAGCCTCTAGATTTCTCTCTCCACTCTTGTCGCCCTACCCTATTCGATCTCCATTTCTTGGAACTGATCAAGATTCGATCTTGATCTTGTTTCTTACTAGAAGAAACAATTCTGAAGTTATGCTCACTACACCATCCGATTCTTGTTGAAGAATCAAAGGTTCTTAGTGAAGAACTATTTGCTGATCCTACCTCATTCTAAGATGTGTCATCTTCAGTGCAGGGAGGATTTGGTAAAGTCTTTGGGCGTGAACACCTGCGTTGGGAGGAGCTTTTTGCATGGATTTTGTATTAGGAATATCTCTCCTTAATCTTGGTTTCAGTTTTGGTCTGGTTTGATTACAAGAACGAACTTTAAAAATGCAGTTTTCTAAATTAGGAATACGATTCCAAGATGTGAGTAATGAAATTTTTGAAATTTTGTCCAACCTTCTTGTATGGTTTGGCCATCCATATGATGGATCTCCTATCCCTTCATTTTCTTGCAAAACTTAGAACCGGAACTGATCTCTATCAGTTCAAGGATGGTGGCTGAATTAGGGTTAGGGCGGCAAGAGTAGTAGAGAAGGAGAACTAAGAGTAGTGTGTGTGTGTGTAAAACATTTTAGTAGTTCACCCTCTATTTATATAGATCTCAAAATGCTAATATCCTAATCTAATTAGGAGTTTCCTTATCCAAATCGTTATTTGGATCTGGACTCTTCAATTGGATAAGACTTATCCTACTATCATTATCTGCTGATCCAAACCCAAATCCATACCCAAATCTGCCCAAGATGATTAATCCAATTAATCTTTGGGTTTTAAGCCCATTAAGTAAATCGCTCATGTCCTTAACTAGTTATTGGATAACTTGGCTCTCTTTGCATGGCATGAGACCCTAACATTGATCTTCACAAAAGCCATATGGGTTCAGTGATGAGACTGAAAAGAACCCTATTTTTGTCCCCTAATTTTCATCTTTTTACATTACTTTAGCACTTAAATGGACTCATTACTCTTGTATTTCGATTCAAGGCAATAAAGAAGGCAATTGGAAAAAAACAGGGCAAATCGGGTGATTTTGCACAGTTTCGGCGACAGTCAGTAATCTAGGCCTAACTCTCAATTCCGGACTCCGAATTGGACAATTCAAGAAGCATTCGAAAGATGAAAGGAAGCCCACAACGTTTAGGTTTTGCGTTTGGACATATTTGGCCCGAATCAAGTACAAAAATGAGCCCGAAGTCGGAGAAAATTCGCAGCTAGGCCCATTTCACAACTTAAGCCCAACTCGCAGAAGTACCTTGAAGCAGCCCAAGTTTTAAAGCAGCCCAACTCGAATTCAAGAGTCAAGAGTCCAAATCTCGAATGTAATCTCCAAGGAGAGAGTCTTATCAGATCTAAAGTCTTAAATGTAATCCTAGAGAGATAAGAAGATTTAGATTAGATCATTAGATAAGAGATAGGATAGGATTAGTTCAAAGAAGATCAAGACTCCCTAAAGATAAGATGATCTCCTAGAAAGAGTTGGAAAGCAGCCCTCTCCTTTGGCTATATAAAGAGGGGGGCGAACCAGCTCTAGCATCACTCACTCTCAGATCCAATAGATCATCAAGAAGACCAAGAAGCTCAAGAAGGTAGTTGGGCTATGGAGAAGAAAAGCATGGAGATTGCGCAGATCATGAGTAGCTAAGCTTCTTTTTCTAGTTCAAGGGGGGAGGTTCGATTGTGTCATTGTGAGGTTCTGTAGTTAATTTATTTTCTTGCTTTTTAATTCAAGTATTCATTGATTCTTGTGCATATTTTTATTGGATGTTGATGTTAATTAGTTTGACAAACTGAGTTAATGTTGATTTTCCTACTGCTATCCATGATTTTGGTGATCCGTAATTGTCATGAATAATGGTACAAGTAGCAATTAGGTTGATATCTTTTTGGGTCAATTGTTCGTGACAGCCTTTGACCAATGTTTTAACATGGTTCAATCTAAAGGAATAGATGGAACAAGATTCAGTAATTGCAGCTATCTCAATTATTGTTATTTTGGTTTAACTGTTTTGACAAATCTTAATGCTATCACTGTTTAACATGGACGCTATCGTACCCAGTTGAGTGGTGATAAGTGTTGATCGAATGCTGGGTTTGGTCAACTGAATTAGGAAAACACAAGGTTTATTATGGCTATCCTAATAAATCTAAGGTTAAATGCTTGAATTGTAAGATTACTGAAATGTACCTAGGATCGATGGCCAATCGATTCACTACTAAATATAGTGAACCCCTGAGTCCATCAGTATGGGCTCTTAATGGGCCCAGCATTTACACTAAATGAGTCCAGCCATCTTATTAAGGCCCAACGAATATGGTCTTAAGTGAGATTTGCCCATTAGGTATAAAAGCACTAAATGGTCTTACACTTAACTTCTCAGCCCTTAATGATCAAACACTACCCGATAAGAGAGGGCCTCTCCCTTGGCTGCATGGTACGGTGTTGCACTCTCTGATCGGATGGATCTCGGGAATTAAAACCTTTTTGCAAACATTTTCTTAAACATAATATGTATCTATTTTCTTATAAATATATTTTGTAAAATACAAATCTCAAACATGATTGAAATCAACTAACAATAGTGTTGGTTTCTGATAGCTGTAATTATATAACCCTAGCAAGTGCACTAGTTATCAAGTAGTATAAAGATATCGTTCCCTCGAGGATTTAACAAAATAAGTATTAGAACTATAGCTTCCCTCAATTATTTTAACAACCGAATTCTAACAATAGGAACTACTGAAAATTAAAGATAGAAAAAGAAAGAACAGAAATAAAAACAAAGGCAATCAACGACTGAACGTGCAACGATTTAATTGAAAGCGCTAGGACTATTGGTCCACCTAACCATCCCAATGAACATCAATTTATTAAATTAACCAAGATGATTTATTATTTTCATAAGCTGAAGTCTTTCCTAATTTATCTGATATTCCTTCCCAGGATATATCAGACCTACTTCTATCAAGTAACCCTTCGATCCCTCGATTAGAGTTCTCGAGATAGAAAGTGCATTAAGTTCTATGAAAAACCTGTCATCAGATGAATCATGTATATATATTCCTATATATCATTCAATTCACACTATGAATTATTTAGTCTTTTATATGAATTCCCCTTCCGGTTCATTCATATAAACCAAATCAACTAGGAGGAGGCCAAGCTCCTAATTGCATTACACATAATAACTCATAGACAATATGAAAATAAAAACATCTTGACTGAATTAAATAAACATCAATCCATGTTCATGGTTAGGCTTTCCACAGCCCTATCTACAAATAGATTAGTTCATGATAAAGGAAATTAAACAAACAAGGTATAAGAAAGAACTCATGATGTCGCCCCTTGAGGTTGAGATCGATGAACTTCTTCTCCTTGCCGCCGCCTTCCTCCTTTTCCCCTCCTACGTTGCCGACTACCTTCTTGAATGCTGAAGCTCTCTTGGAGGATTTCTCCTTGATTGCTCCAGAGATTGATTGATGCCTAAAGCTAGTCCGCCCCCCCTTTATTAGGAGGAGGGGCTGTTTCCAACTCCTTTTAGGAGTTCATTCTCAAAAATAGAAAGTCCTAATTAGTTCTGATCTAATCCTATCATATCTCTTATCTAGTAATCTCAATCTTCTTTATCTTTCTAGGATTACATTTGAAATTTAAATCTGATAAGACTCTTTATTCTTGAATTCGAGTTGGGCTTCTTTAATAAATTGGGCAGCTACAAGGCGTTTCTGCGAATTGGGCTTCAGCTATGAGCTGGGATTCTTTGCAAATTTGCTTCGAATTTGAGCCCGATTTTGGCCTCGATTCAAACCGAATCTGTCCAAATCGAAAACATGAAAGTTGTGGAGTTCTCCCTTATCTTTCTGGTGCATCTTGAAGAATCCCAATCGGAGTCCGGATGTGAAAGTTATGCCCAGATTTCTGAACAGTGCCGAAACTGTGCAAAATCATCCGATTAGCCTTGTTTCCCTCTTATCGCCTTCTTGCTTGCCCTGAATCGAAATACAAGAGTAATGAGTCCAATTAAGTGTTAATTAAGTGTAAAAGAATGAATATTTAGGGATAAAAAAATAGTAATTTTTATTCACATCAGATCCCCGCACACTTAAGCTTTGCCCGTCCTCGGGCTAGATAAAACTCAAGCAAAAACAAAACAAACTAACTATCTACTGATTTTTAAACTCACTCCTAACATGATGCTTGTCTTCAAGCATACCTTAATCCAAACTTAATAATCTTTCCATTTTCCACTTTTTTCTCCTCTTTAACTCGTCAAAAAACAATCTCAAATCACCATTCCTCTTGAACCCAAGTCAAATCAATAATCAAGGAAAGCAACCATTCCACCGAATGAATATTCTTGGACTAAAATAAGCACTCATTGTTTTAACAATGAAAATGCAGCAAGATTCAAATACCCTCTCTTTGTTTTCGCTCTATGCACACATAGTTTTTGGAGGTATCATTAGTCTCTTAGGTCAAAACTGTTAGACATTTTTGTATGCCCTTTGCTCGAATCAGTTCGATGTACTTATGACATTTATTGTAAATGAATAAAGTGCATATTTGATTCATGTTATGTGGTGTGTTTCTGTGTAATACCCTTAAAACCGGATACTTATGAGACTTGTGTTGGTTTAAAATGTTCACAGCCTGTGGGTCGGTCTAGGGAGACCTATCCTGATAAGCCTGGGGAGACCTATTCTGAGGTACATGCAGTGTGGGATCAGTTTGAGACCTTGAACCGGACCAGAATTCCAGTATTGCCCTGGACCTTGGCGATTAGTGGGCAAAACTGGAATGTTACACCTGACCCCTAGACTCGATTATGACAACACACTAGGTGGCAGATTGGGCCATCTTTGATATGCCAAACAGTGAGACCCTTAGAGTGGGTCAAAACCTGGGTATGTTGAGATGGTTCATGAACCCATCTGAGTGGGTGATCATAGTGATAGGATCAGCCCCTTTGTCGGACAAAGGTAATGATCGGGGAAATGCACTCTCTTTAATGGAAACCAAAATTGCCAGCAGTTGATTTCAATTGTTGAAGTTTTGTTTTGCAAAATATATTTACATAATATATATATATATATATATATATATATATATAGGTTTCCAAAATTGTTTGCAAAAGGTTTTAATCCCTGGGGTCCATGTAAGAGGAGAGTGCAGCACACTTATCACCACTCAACTGGGTACGATAGCATTCCATGTTAAACAGTGATAGCATTAAGATTTGTGAAAACAGTTAAACCAAAATAACAATAATTGAGATAGCTGCAATTACTGAATCTTGTTCCATCGATTCCTTTAGATTGAATCATGTTAAAACATTGGTCAAAGGCTGTCACAAACAATTGTCCCCAAAAGATATCAACCTAATTGCTACTTGCACCATTATTCGTGACAATTACGGATCACCGAAATCATGGATAGCAGTAGGAAAATCAACATTAATTCAGTTTGTCAAACTAATTAACATCAACATCCAATAAAAATATGCACAAGAATCAATGAATACTTGAATTAAAAAGCAAGAAAATAAATTAACTACAGAACCTCACAATGACACAATCGAACCTCCTCCCTTGAACTAGAAAAAGAAGCTTAGTTGCTCATGATCTGCGTAATCTCCATGCTTTTCTTCTCCATAGCCCAACTACCTTCTTGAGCTTCTTGGTCTTCTTGATGATCTCTTGGATCTGAGAGTGAGTGATGCTAGAGCTGGTTCGCCCCCCTCTTTCTATAGCCAAAGGAGAGGGCTATTTTCCAACTCCTTCTAGGAGATCATCTTATCTTTAGGGAGTCTTGATCTTCTTTGAACTAATCCTATCCTATCTCTTATCTAATCCCCAACCTTCTTATCCTTATAGGATTACATTCAAAGTTTAGATCTAATAAGACTCTCTCCCTCTTGGGAGATTACATTCGAATTAGGACTTTAGACTCTTGCATCCGAGTTGGGCTTCTCGGCTACTTGGGCTGCTTCCAGGTTCTTCTGCGAGTTGGGCTTCAGCTGTTAAATGGGCCTGGCTACGAATTTGCTTCGACTTTGGGCCCGGTTTCGTACTCGATGCGGGCCGAATCAGTCAAAACCCAAAACAGTAAAGTTGTGGGCCTTTCTTTCTTCTTTCTAATGCTTCTTGAATTGCCCAATTCAGAGTCTGGAACTGTGAGTTAGGCCCAGATCACTGACTGCCGCTGAAACTGTGCAAAATCATCCGAATTGGCCTGTTTCCTTCCAATTGCCTTCTTTATTGCCCTGAATCGAAATACAAGAGTAATGAGTGCATTTAAGTGCTAAAGTAGTATAAAAGGATGAAATTAAGGGGACAAAATAAGGTTCTTCTAAGTCTCATCAAGCAGCATACCATGACTTTGAGATTTGGCAAATGGATGTCAAAACCGCATTCCAGAATGGAGATCTTAGTGAAGATATCTAATTGTATCAGCCACAAGGCTTCATTGCTACTGGTTAGGAACACATGGTATGTAAACTTAATAGATCCATATATGGACTTAAGCAAACTTCTAGGAGTTGGAACATCCATTTTGACTCTGCCGTCAAATCGTTTGACTTTGAGCAGAATCCGGATGACCCTGTGTTTACATGAAGTCCAATGGGGATAAGGTCACCTTCTTGGTGTTGTATGTGGACGATATCCTACTCCTTAGGAATGATGTAGGAATGTTGACATAGGTCAAGGTATGGCTTTCACAGCAATTCTCCATGAAAGATCTTGGAGAAGCTTCCTATATACTGGGTCTTCGACTCTATAGAGATAGATCGAAGCGGATAATTGGATTATCCTAGGCTGCTTACATTGACAAAATTGTCCATGAAAGGAATCGTTCCTTTCAGGCATGGAGTCACTCTTTCCAAGAAGATGTCTCCCAAGACTTATGAGGAGATTGAGGGCATGAAAGATGTACCCTATGCCTCAGCCATAGGGAGCATCATCTATGCCATGCTATGCACTCGCCCTGACATGGCTCAGGCGGTGAGTGTCGTAAACAGGTTCTAGGCCAACCCGGGGGAGGAGCATTGGACTACTGTGAAGAACATACTCAAATACTTTCGAAGGACAAAAGAGTTTTGTCTAGTATTCGATGGTAGTTCACTACAAATTCTAGGGTATACTGATGCCGGTCTCCAGTCAGATCTAGATGATAGAAAAGTTTACATCTGGGTATGTTTTCATGATAGGATCGTGTGCTGTTTGCTGAAAAAGCAGCAAACAGGGGTCCACGACAGACTCCACAACTGAAGTCGAGTACATTGTGAAAGAATGGTAGGATCCATCTAATGGATGCCAATAAGGTTGCGGAATGGGAGGGCGAATTTCATAAATTTTCTTACTTTCTTCCAACTGGGAATCATATTCCCTAAATTTAGAATACCATATTCAAGGATCTTACTTGAACCATAATCGAACCAGATCTGAACCAAAAAGTAAAAGGGAGGAATATACCTGATCCGGAGAAGCAGTATCTCCCAAAGTATGTGTTCATGCCCAAAGAAGAAACCAAGATCCGCTCCTACTGAAAATGACAGTTGTGGATGGAACGGAACCAGCAGGATGCATCCTACACACTGGATCCTTCGCAAGAATCCTCTGGAAACTCTGAACACTGAATCTTTCTTAATCTTTTTCGCAAGACTAATGCCAAGAACTGATTTCTTGACTCCCTATTGCTGCAAAGATCAAATCTTGCAAGAGGGAATGGCGGCGGCTGGAGGAGAACTCCTGGGACGAAGATGGCTGAACTGCTTCTCTTCTCTTTGGAGTTTTGTATGAGATCTAATCTCTGTTCACAGGGTTTTTTTATTCTCTAAAAACCCTTGGCTCGAAATCTGATATATTTCTCTTGGGTTTCTCCTCCTTTCTTCTTGATTAAGAAACCTCCTAATTAGGAGTTATCCCAATCCAAATCTGTATTTGGATAGGGGATTATCTTAATCCTATCTGCTGATTAAGTTAACTTACTCCTGATCTTATCAGGAGGTTACCAGATTCAAATCTATTTTGAATTTGGTCTCTCAGAGGCTCTATCCTTTTACTAACATTAATCTCAGATTCGCCCCATAGATAGGTGATCATATCAGCCTAGCTCGAAATGGGCTTTTGGCCCATTAAGTGTTCAGTGTTTAACTAGTTTCCAATCTACTGCCCAGTTGGGCTTCTTTGTATGGCGTGGGACCCAAGCATTGATCTACACACCAGCCACATAGGTTCGGCCCAGCCTTTATTACAAGGCCCAGCCGAATTCACTAAAAAACTCAGTGAACCCCTAAGTCCATCACATGGACCCTATGGGCCCAACACTTACATTAAGTGGTCCCTGGGCCAAGCCATCTTATAAAAACCCAAGGACTATGGGAAGGTGCAAGACTAGCCCATCAGGTATTATCCTAAATGGTCTTACACTTAACCTCTCAGCCCTTAATGATCAAGCACTGCCTGACAAAAGAGGACCTCTCCCTCGGCTGCAAGGAACAGTGCCACACTATCCACTCACATGGATCCCAGGAATTAAAACCATTTGCAAACATTTTGAAACCGTACATATATATAAATATATTAATTTTGCAAAACAAAATTCCATCGATTAAAATCAAGTGCCGGCAGTTTGGTTTCCATCAGAGAGAGTGCATTCCCGATCATTACCTTTGTCCGACAAAGGGGCTGATCCTGTCACTATGATCACCCACTTAGATGAATTCTCAGACTGTCCCAACATACCCAGGTTTTGATCCCCATCTAAGGATCTCACTGATTGGCATATCAAAGACAGCCCGATCTGATACCTAGTGAAGTGTCATAATCGAGTCTAGGGGTCAGGTGTAACCTTCTAGTTTTGCCCATCTATCTCCAAGGTCCCGGGCAATACTGGAAATCTGGTCCGGTTCAAGGATTCGAGTAATCCCATACTGCATGTGCCTTGGGTCTTACCCTGGTGGCCGAGACAGGCCATCCCAACACTTGGTGGCACACCAGTATCAGCCTTTGCAGGATAAATCTCCCCAGACTTATCCAATGGCTGTGAACATTTAAAACTAACACGAGTCTCGATAAGTGTCCAGTTTTAGTGTTTTACACAGAATTAAACAAAACAACATGAATCAAACATGCACTTTATTTATTTCCACTAAATAACAATAGTACATCAAATCAGATTGAAGCTCACATTGCTGCAAGTGAAGCTGCCTAGGAGGCCGTGTCGATGAAAAGTTCGTTCATGAATTAGGAGTGGTTCCGTCCAGCACATCTCCCATCCCATTGTTGTGTGACAACAATGGAGCGATCGCCCAGGTTAAGGAGCCCCGGGCCCACTCGAAGTCAAAGCACATCGAGAGGAAGTACCATGTACTGCGGGAGATCATTGGTAGAGGTGACGTCCTGATTCAGAAGGTAGCATCAGCAGATAATGTGGTAGACCCATTAACTAAGCCACTCACACAGAAGGTGTTTGAGAAACACGTGGAAAGTATGAGACTCCAGCTTGTACTAGATTGGATCTAAGTGCAAGTGGGAGCTGTTAGACAGTTTTGTATGCCCTTAGCTTCAATCAGTTTTGATGTACTTTTGATATTTAATGTAAATAAATAAAGTACATGTTTGTTTCATATTGCGTGGTATGCTTCTGTGTAAGACCCTAAAACTGGACACTTAATGAGACTTGTGTTGGTTTTAAATGTTCACAGCCGTTGGATAAGTCTGGGGAGATTTATCCTGCCAAGGCTGACACTGGTGTGCTGCCAACTGTTGGGGTGGCTTGTCTCAGTCGCCAGGGTAAGACACAAGGCACACGCAGTGTAGGATTATTTGAGCCCTTGCCCAACCCATTTTTAGCCCAAAGAATAGCTTAGAATGTAGCCAACATGTGCTCAAAAGCAAGCTATGTTTCAGCCCAAATAGTAGCCCAAAGGGAGTTAGGGGCGGCAACTCCTAGAAGTTTCTTGAAGAGAGGGAGGGAGCACTCTAGAAGGTTCAAGAGGGGTGTAATACACCCACTTCTAGAGACTTCAAGAAGAGGCAAGAGCTTCCTTGAAAGCCTATATAAGGAGGCCTCTAGAGGGGGAATGGTGTTCATTTCCTTAAGTTCAAGGCTCTCCATTCTTTTGGGATTCGAATTCCTTGAAGAGAATAAGAGAGAAGAAGGAGAAGGGCTGAAGAGATTCAAGCAAGGAAGAAGAGAAGAGGATGAGTTCGAATTTGGGGAAAATTCAATTGAGAGATCTTCTTGTTCTATTTCTACTTAGTTTTATTTTCATGAGTTTGAATTTAGCTTCAATCTATGTAGTTTTCTCTTCCTCTCTTTCATTCTTTCTTGTTGTAATCAATGCTGTAAAATTTCAGATTGTGTAAGCAAATTTGTTTATCATTCTAGTAGACCAGAATTCTTCTTGTTGTTTCTTGAATAGAGTTTGAATTCTAGATCAGATTGGCTGAATTTATCTCTCACAATTTTTAGATCTGAAACCTCAGATCTTAGTTTTGTAAGATCTGAATTGCTTGAGAAAGAATTCAGATCTTCAATTCTCAGGTTGGCTGATTTGATCTAATGCTTGGAATTTCTAAAGTGTTTGAGAGAGACTCTAGGAATTCAGATCTACTATTCAAGAACTGAATTGCATGCAAGGTTAGAGATAATTTGCACAATTCAGCTAGTGATGAATTCAGATTTGAATTGGTGCCCTTGATGTGTTTGAGTTAATGCATGCATTAATGGTTAGATCCTTGATAGAGTTATAAGGATCATCATTAATGCATAGGATGAACAAGCTCTTAAAAGAGACTGTTCATGGCCTTGGGGTTTCACCAAACAAAGGCTGAATCATGACATATTCGAATGAGTTAAGAAGTTTGCTTGCTGAATCATGAAATTGTTTTTTTAGCTTACTCTTTCAACTTGAATGTAAGGTATTTGAGCCAATGTTTTTTTAGTTAGATTTTAGTTTAGGATTTTAATTATTGAACAAAGTTATATTGTTTTGTTAATCAGATAAGAATTGGCCAATTTAATATTAGTAATTGTCTTCCTAAATCCTTGTGGGAACGATACTATATTCACTTCTTTACTATTTGAACGGCTAGTGCACTTGCTAGTGTCACAATGAGCCACGTCAAGTTTTTGGCACCATTGCCAGGGATTTATGGAAGCAATATTAGGAACTATTGATCATTCTTAATCTGGCTTTTAGCATTGCATTCATGCCTGGTTTTCAATTTTTCATCTTACATTTCTGCCTTGAATGCAAGGGCTGCTTTGATGGAGCCATGTTTCTTCTCTTGATACTTGATTGTTCCATCCTTAGTTTCAGTTTTAATGTAGCTTATGTAGATCTTTGATGGAGCCATGGAGCCATGTTTCTTCTCTTGATGGAGCCATGTTTCTCTTATTCTTTTGGTTCTATTATCTCGAAAAAGAAAAAATAAATTTTATAAATCTCAAAATGAGTTCAGATCTGAATTGCATTCAGCAATCGAACCTACACTCATCCAAAAAGATTTTGGTTGCCTTGCTGTATTCTGTTTTAACTTTCTTCCATTCTAAAAAGAAAAAGAAAAAAAATATATATAGAAAAAGAAAAGAAAAAGAAAAAATGAATGAAAGAATGGCATGTGAAGATCTGAACTCAGACTTGGGTTCAGATTTGAATTCTGCTGATTGCAGGTCTGCATTCTGCTAGGTTCAGATTTGAGTTCATCTGAACTCAGACCTGAACCTACTCAATTCTGACTGATATTTTGATACATCAGACTTGTCTCATGGCTGAAAATGTAGCAAAGAATGAAAGAAATTTTGATGTGAACTCAGACTTGGGGTCAGATCTGAGTTCAGATGGTTGCAGATGTGCTAGGTTCAGATCTGAGTTAGATGAACTCAAACTTGAACCTACTCAATTTTGATGTGAATTTGGCACACAATTCACAATGTGATATATCAGATTTTCTTCAAGGATCAAAGGGTAGCAAGGAATGAAAAATATTTGAAAAAATGATATGAGAGCTTTCAGATTTGAAACTTAGATTAGAATTCAGATCTGAGCTCACCCGGTTGAAGGTCTGAATACATTTGGGTTCAGGTCTGAGTTCAGATTGTTAGGCAGTTTTGTATACCCTTAGCTTCAATCAGAATGATGTACTTTATGAGTTTATTGTAAATGAATAAAAGTGCATATTTGATTCATGTTCCCTTGGTATGTTTCTGTGTAATACCCTTAAACTGGACACTTAATAAGACTCGTGTTAGTTTAGAATGTTCACAGTCAGTGGGCCGGTCTGGGGAAACCTATCCTGACAAGGCTGACACTGTGGTGCCACCAAGTCGGTTGGGGTGGCTTGTCTCAGCTGCCAGGGTGAGACCCTAGGCACATATAGTGTAGGATTAATTGAATCCATGAACTGGACCAGATTTCCAGTATTGCCCTGGACCTTGGAGATTGATGGGCAAAACTGGAAAGTTACACCCAACCCCTAGACTCGATTATGATACTGCACTAGGTGTCGGATTGGGCTGTCTTTGATATACCAATCAGTGAGATCCTTAGCGGGGGTCAAAACCTGGTTATGTTGGGACAGTCCGAGAATTCATCTGAGTGGGTGATCATAGTGACAGGATCAGCCCCTTTGTCGGACAAAGGTAATGATCAGGGATGCACTCTCACTAAAGGAAACCAAGACTGCCGGCAGCCGATTTCAACCATTGAGATTTTTTTTGCAAAGTATATTTTATATGAGATATAAAAGTATATATATATTATGGTTTCTCAAATGTTTGCAAAAAGGTTTTAATTCCCTGGATCCATATAAGTGGAGAGTGCAACACTGTTCCTTGTAGCCGAGGGAGAGGTCCTCTCTTGTCGGGCAGTGTGTGATCATTATGGACTGAGAGGTTAAGTGTAAGACCATTGAGGATAATACCTGATGGGCTAATCTTGCATCTACCCACAGTCCCTGGGTGTTACAAGGTGGCTTGGCCCAGGGACCAATTAGGGTTAGTGTTGGGCCCATAGAGCCCATTCGATGGGTTTCAGGGGGTGCACTGTCTTTAACAGTGTATTCGGCCAGGCCTTGTAACAAAGGCTGGGCCGAACCCATGTGGCTGATGTGTAGATCAATGCTTGGGTCCCACGCCATACAAGGAAGCCCAACTGGGCAGCAGTTAGGAAGGTTAAGTGAGCACATAAGCTAAATGGGCCTAAAGCCCATTTCGAACTAGGCTATTCATTTAGCTAATTAAAGGGGCGAATTCTGAGATGGATTAGCAGATAGGATAGGGTCTTCAGCCTATCCACTCAGAGAGTCCAGATCTGAATGTGATTCAGATTTAGAAACCTCCTAATGAGATTAGGAGAAATTTTCTTTAGTGCTGAAATCAAGAAGAGAGAATTCTGCACCCTGCCAATACTCTCTTGCCGCCTCCCTGCTCTTGCCGCCCTATTTGCCAGTTCGATCTCCAGTTGTGGGAGAAGTCAAGATTGGATCTTGACATCAGTTCTTTGAGAAAGGATTGAAAGGAAGTTGTGCTCACGTACCATCCTGCTGATTCTTGCGAAGGACAGAGTTCTCGGAGAAGAACACTACTGATTCTGCTCCATCCTGCACTGCGCCATCTTCAGTGGCAGCAGTTTTTGGATCCTTCCTTGGGTGTGAACACCTTCGTTGGGAGATACTATTTCTCCGTATCAGGTACAATCCTCTCCTACTTCTTTTGGTTAAGATCTGATTCAGTTTAAGGTTCAAGAATGATCCTTGAAAATATGATTTTCTAAATAGGGAATGCGATTCCCAGTTGAAGGGAGAGAAATTTTTGAAATTCGCCCCTTATTCCGCAATCTTTGGGCGTCCATGGGATGGATCTCTCATCCCTTCACAGATGAACTCAGACCTGAACCCACTCTATTCTGATGTGAATTCGGGTAGTAACATCACCCAATTCACAATTTGATGCATCAGACTTGTCTCATTGATGAAAATGCGGGCCATGAATGGTAAAATCAGATCTGAAGTTCATGAGAATCTGAGGCAGTATGAGATCTGAAATATCGGTGACTGATGTTTTGTTTCAGATCACTTGCACCCAATCTGATTGGTTGGGACTGATGTTTGTGAGGCCTAAAAGGTCCAAAAAGAGCTTCATATTTTTTATTGTAATGTACTGGCTTTCAGATCTGAATCAAGACTGCTTACAGTATAAAGTTGCAGACCTGATTTTAGGTTTCTGCAATCACTTAATATGAGCCACACAGGCTTGGATGTCCATTACTAAATTTAAAGTTTTTGATGACCAGCTCAATTTTCTAATTGGACTGATATGAGATCCGATCTGAATTATATATGGAGTGAGTTTTATTCTGTAAAACTGCTAACATCAGATCTGAATTGCAGCAGTTAACAATACCAAACACTGCAGACCTGATTTCAGGTCTTAGCAAGTGTTTGATATGCATATGCTATACAGGTTTGGGCTTCAATTGTAGAGCTTAAAACCCTTAAACCAAGCCTAACTCAGGACTGGTTTCAGTTTATTTCAGGTCCTCTTAAAATATTTATCAGTCCAGATCTGATATCAGCCCTAAAGCATGACAGATCTGATCCCAGCCTTAATGGATGTATATTGCAGTATATACCAATGAGTGTGTATGAGATATACAGCTCAGATCTGAATTATTATTTGTTATTTTATCTATGGACCAACAATACCAAAAATGTTGCAGGTTTGAACTCAGTTGAATTGAATCTGAATTCGGATGCTGCAGGTAAGATGTGCATATTGGAACCTTGAATAAGATGTTGGTTCAGATATGCTTTTAGTATAGTCAGCTTCATTTATTTATGTTAGGATGTAGGTTTTTGTATTCCAATAATTCACTATACATTTTCAGTTGTAATAGGATTAGTTATTTATATTCTTTTGTGAATATTGGTCTTTTTATTGCTTTGACGTTTACAGTTTATGACAAGCAGACCTGAACTGGAGGAGATCCTTTACGACTCGGAGATTGAACGGACTCTCCGCGTCCGTTTGAGAGCTGCTAGGCAAGTCACACAAGAAGCACAAGAAATGGCTGAACAAAGAACTATGGATGATTACGCCAAGCCCACCCTCACCGGGGCTGCCTCCAGCATTATCAGGCCAACTATTGTTGCCAATAACTTCGAAATTAAATCGGCCATAATCCAAATGATACAAAATACGGTTTAATTTTGTGGTATGGCCCATGAGGATCCAAATGCCCATATTGCTAACTTCTTAGAAATCTATGACACCTTCAAACACAATGGGGTAAGTGATGATGCCATACGACTAAGGTTATTCCCATTTTATTTGAAGGATAAATCCAAAGCTTGGTTAAACTCATTACCGGTAGGATCAATAGCCACGTGGGATGAAATGGCTAGCCGATTCCTCTCTAAATATTTTCCTCCTTCTAAAACTGCAAAAATGAGAAATGATATTACTACCTTTTTCCAGTAAGAGGGGGAATCTCTCTATGAGTCCTAGGAACGTTACAAGGAGCTACTAAGGAGGGTTCCTCACATTGGCCTTCCGATATGGCTGCAGGTGAAAACTTTTTATAATGGTCTGATGATAAGAATAAAATTTGTCATATGTTTATCCCTCAATATTCAGTATTTTACACTTAATTGGTACCTAATTGGAGTCATTACTCTTGTATTTCGATTCAGGGCAAGCAAGAAGGCGATTGGAAGAAAACAAGGCTAATCGGATGCTTTTGCACAGTTTCGGCACTGATCAGTGATATGGGCATAACTCTCAATTCCGGACTCCGATTTGGAAATTTTAAGAAGCACTGGAAAGATAAGCAAAAGGCCCACAATTTTTATGTTTTGGGTTTTGGCAGAATCGATCCGCATCAAAGATGAATTCGGGCCCAAAGTCAGAGAAATTTCGCAGCAAGGCCCATTTCACAAGCTGAAGCCCATTTCGCAGAGAGTCTTGAAGCAAGCCCGAATTGTTAAAGAAGCCCAGTTCGAATTCAAGATCCAAGAGTCCCATTAGAATAGAAGTTGAATGTAATCTCAATAAAAGAGTTTTATCAGATTTAAATTCTCAAATTATAATCCTATAAAGATAAGAGATAAGAGTTAGATAGGATAAGTTCAAATTAGACTAGGACTTTCCAGTTTGAGGATAATCTCCTTAAGGGAGTTGGAGAGCAGCCCTCTCCCCAAATCTATATAAAGGGGGGGTGGACCAGCACCCAAGGCATCAATTCTTCCAAGAGAGCTTCAGTCTTCAGAGAGAGAAATCAGCAACCAAGGAGGAAGAAGCAAGAGTTCACCTTCCTTTCTCATCTAGAAGCTGCGTTTTCATCATGAAGTGTCTGTAAGTTTTTATTTCTGGTTGAAGGGTTAGGGAAGCCTTGATTTTGTAAGCATTGTGAGATCTAATTGATTTTTATTTCAGTTCATTGTTTAAGGGTATTCATATGTTTTCTGTGAATTAACTGTGAGTATTATTTTTGTTGATTAAGCAAGAAGGGCCCCTTGCTCATTCAATGGTAATAATCCATGGCCGATTGAACCTCCAGTTTCGTATATGATTGGTGGGTTCGATCATGGTGGCAACTAACATAAATTGATTGCAAAAAAAGTTTTCGATCTATGTTAGGAAAATATATGATCTGGTTTAAACGATCCGAGCTTGTGAGATCGCTGACCAGAATTGGGTCTCTCCCCTCTTAATGCTATTAATAGGTTAAATTCTAAGAGCTTGTTTAGGACTGCCTATTAATAAGGGAAGCAATCAAAGAGCTTGTTTTGGTTGTCGAATAATAAGAGTAGAGGCTGACTGTTAGAGCTTCTTAATAGCTATAACCAATTTACTAATAAGCATATGAATCTATCTTTGCATCAAGGAACAATGCTACGAATCAAAGCTGAACTTGTCCCTTCAACCGGAAGCCATCTCCCATCGATTTAATCTTTGTTTTCTGCTATTTTCTTATTTTCGTTAGCTTTACAACCCCCTTTAATCCATCTACTTGGAAATAAATCCACCCAATCCTTGTGGAGAATGACCTTGCTCATCACTATCTACAAATTATTAACCCAGAGCAAGACTATTTATCTTTGGTTGGGTTCGGCACCCGCCAAATTTTGGCGCCGTTGCCGGGGATTGGTGTCCTAAGTAGATTTATTTCTTTTTTCTTGGTTTATGCCTTGTTCTTCTCATGTAGGTGAGCTCCAATACGATCCTGAGATTGAAAACATTGCGGCCAACTCTCAACAGTTCGGCTATAGGCTCAACCCTCCAGCAAACCATGATAATGAGGTAAACATCTCTTCCCTAGAAAAACAAATTGCAAGTCTAACCTCTCTTGTCCGTCAAATGGCTGTAGGTAACATGCAAATGGTGAAGGCTTGCGGGATTTGTTCAACTACAAGACATCCAACCGACATGTGCCCTACACTTCAAGATGAACCCTATGAACAAGCCAATGCTGTTAGAAGCTTCCCACAAAAGAGATACAATCCCTACTCAAATACCTACAATGCAGGATGGAGGGATCATCCTAACCTTAGCTACGGAGCCAAGCCCTTCGGCTTCTACCAACAATATCAGTCTAGACCACCGGCTCCACAATATTCATCGTCTAACCCAGGTATGTCTCTAGATGAAATTGTTAAAGCGCTTGCAACTAACACTCAACAATTTCAACAGGAGACAAGGACAAGCATCCGAAACTTGGAGAATCAGGTCAGCCAATTGGCAACTGCTATGAGTCGAATGGAATCTCAAGTATCAGGAAGGCTATCCTCCCAAACCATGGTCGATCCTAAGCAGAATGCTAGTGCAATCACTTTAAGAAGTAGAAGGGAGCTAAATAGGCCTAGCAGGGAAGTACCTAAGAATACAATTGAAGAAGAAATAGAAAAGGAAGCACCTCCACCCCAAACTCAAGATGCAAGCAGTGAACAACCCCAAGCCATAGTGACAACTCCACCCTTCCCTAGCCACTTTGCAAAATCCAAGAAGGAGGAGCAAGAGAAGGAGGAAGTTTTTGAACTTGGTGGGAAGGAGGGATTCGGAATTTCCATTACTAAGCATCCTGAGAAAGAGGAGTCAACCTTGAGTGCTAAATGGCAGGAAACCGTTGCAGCATTGAATGGTTCTCCAAAGCTACAACAGTCAGGTAATGCTCCTTATATTATATTGTCGATTTCTGACAGGAAACTTTTACCCTCTGTTTTGCAAGCTCCTATTCCAGATTTGAACCCACCCATGATGGATGAAAGGGGAAGACACAGGAAGTTGCAACTACAAAAGTTTGAGGATCCGGTTTATGATAGGGAAGTTTGTTTTTTCTTTTTCTTCTTGTTTTTGCATCTATAGTTTAGTTATTTCCCCTTTTCTTTACATTTCAACAATGCATCATAGATTAAGTGTGTGTGTGGGGGGGGGGGAGTATAGGATCTGATAAGTACTATTTATTTCCATCCAAAAAGAAAAAAAAAAACTCAACTCTTTTGTAATCAATTAAAACAATATTCTGGGAAAATTTTTGTGGACCTAGTAACGGGGTGAAAGTAAAAAGTACACAAACTATCTAAAGTCATCCCCTTTGAAGCTAGTCCTAAATTCAGGTTTAAGAAAATGGGGCAAACATTGCTACAATTGGTAGGATGGAGAATAAAATGCACCTACTGGTTAAGTAATCCGATGGTAGAATGGAGCATAAAATGCACCTACCAACCAAGTCATCTAATAGTAGGACGGAGCATAAAATGCACCTACTAGCTAGCAATTCAAACAGTAGGATGGAGCATAAAATGCACCTACTGACCAAGTAATCCAAGAGTGAGATGGAGCATAAAATGCACTCACTTTTTCAAAAGAAGAACGAAGAAAAAACAAAAAGAGAGAGAAGAGAAAGATGTTTTCCCTAGTTTACTACCTGGTTTGTAGTGGCAAAAATTGGATTGACTGATAAATGAGTTGTGTATAACTTGGTTGTGCTCATTTAAAGGTTCGCAACAACTAACCTAGAATATTTGTGGAGAAAGATGATGGAGAGTTGAGTTTAAAAAAAAAAAAATGTAGGATAGCTAGTTTATTCTTGTTCCTTTTTTACTTGAATTTTGACTTGCCCGAGGATAGGCAAAGTTTTAAGTGTGGGGGAATTTGATAAGAATAAAATTTGTCATATGTTTATCCCTCAATATTCAGTATTTTACACTTAATTGGTACCTAATTGGACTCATTACTCTTGTATTTCGATTCAGGGCAAGCAAGAAAGCGATTGAAAGAAAACAAGGCTAATCGGAAGAGAATGTGAATATTGAATTTTTTCTAAAGGTTTCCGCCCCCTCCTCCTTTTATAAGCTTAAAGGGATCAGCTCCTAATCCCATTAGGAGTTGCTGATCCAAATCATATTTGGATCAGAATTCCTTTTAAGTGATAAGGGTAAACTCTTATCTTATCTACAGATTAGATCAGCTCCCTCCTAATCCTATTAGGAGTTTTCCAGATTCAGATCTGGACTCTCTGAGTGGATAAGGGTTAAGACTTTATCCTATCCTATCTACTAATCTAATCTCAGAATTCGCCCCTCATTTAACTGATCAAATCAGCCCAGTTCGAAATGGGCTTTAGGCTCAATTAGGTTATGTGCTCACTTAGCCTTCCAAAGTGCTGCCCAGTTGGGCTTCCTTGTATGGCGTGGGACCCAAACAATGATCTGCACATCAGCCACATGGGTTCAGCCCAGCCTTTGTTACAAGGCTTGGCCGAATACACTGCTATGGACAGTGCACACCCCGAAACCCATCACGTGGGCTCTATGGGCCCAACACTTACCCTAAGTGGTCCTTGGGCCAAGCCACCTTATAACATACAGGGACTGTGGGCAGATGCAAGATTAGCCCATTAGGTATTACCCTCAATGACCTTACACTTAACTTCTCAACCAATAATGATCAAACACTACCCGACAAGAGAGGACCTCTCCCTCGGCTTCAAGGAACAGTGTTGCACTCTCTACTCACATGGATCCCGAGAATTAAAACATTTTTGCAAACGTATGGAAACCATAATATATATATATATATATATATATATATATATATATATATATATATATATGTATATCAGTATATAAATATATTTTGCAAAACAAAATTTCAACGATTGAAATTGGTTGCCGGCAGTCTTGGTTTTCATCAGAGAGAGTGCATCCCCGTTCATTACCTTTGTCCGACAAAGGGGCTGATCCTGTCACTATGATTACCCACTCAGATGAATTCTCAGACTATCCCAACATACCCAGGTTTTGACCCCCGCTAAGGATCTCTCTGATTGGCATATCAAAGGCATCCCAATCTGACACCTAGTGCAGTATCATAATTGAGTCTAGGGGTCAGGTGTAACTTTCCAGTTTTGCCCATCAATCTCCAAGGTCCAGGGCAATATTGGAAATCAAGTCCGGTTCAAAGATTCAATTAATCCTACACTGCATGTGCCTTGGGTCTCACCCTAGCGGCTGAGACGGGCCACCCCAACATTTGGCAGCACACTAGTGTCAGCCTTGGCAGGATAAATCTCCCCAGACTTATCCAACGGCTGTGAACATTCTAAACTAACACGAGTCTCATAAATGTCCAGTTTAAGGGAATTACACAAAAACAAACCACAAGAACATGAATCAAATATGTACTTTATTCATTTACAATAAATTCATAATGTACATCATTCTGATTGGAGCTAAGGGCATACAAATGTCTAACAACTCCAGCTTGCACTTAGGTCCAATCTGGTATAAGCCAGAGTCCCATACTTTCCACGTGTTTCTCAAACACTTTCTGTGTGAGTGGCTAAGTCAATGGGTCTGCTACATTCTTCGCTGACGCTACCTTTTGAATCTAGACGTCCCCTCTACCAACAATCTCCCGCAGTACAAGGTACTTCCTCTCAAAGTGCTTTGACTTCGAGTGGGCTCGTGGCTCCTTAGCATGAGCAATCGCTCCATTGTTATCACACAACAATGGGATGGGTGATGTGATGGATGGAACTACCCCCAATTCGTGAACGAACTTCTTCATCCACATGGCTTCCTTGGAAGCTTCACTTGCGGCAATGTATTCGGCTTTGGTTGTAGAGTCTAACGTGGACCCCTGTTTGTCGCTTTTCCAGCAAATATCACACGATCCTATCGTGAAAACATACCCCGATGTAGACTTTCTATCATCTAGATCCGACTAGAAATTGGCATCAGTATACCCCTGGATCTATAGTGAGCTACCATCAAATACCAAACAAAACTCTTTTGTCTTTCAAAGGTACATTAGTATGTTTTTCACAGCAATCCAGTGCTCCTGCCCGGGGTTGGCCTAAAATCTACTTACCACACTCACTGCCTGAGCAATGTCAGGACGAGTGCACAGCATGGCATACATGATGCTCCCTACGGCTGAGGCATAGGGAACGTCCTTTATGCCCTCAATCTCCTCAAAGGTCTTGGGAGACATCTTCTTGGAGGGAGTGACTCCGTGCCTGAAAGGAACATTTCCTTTCTTGGAGTTCTCCATGCTATATCTCTTGATAATTTTGTCAATGTAAGCAGATTGGGATAATCCTATTATCCACTTCGATCTATCTCTATAGAGTTAAAGACCTAGTATATAGGAGGCTTCTCCAAGATCTTTCATGGAGGATTGCTATGAAAGTCATACTTTCACCATAGTTAACATTCCTACATCATTCCCAATGAGTAGAATGTCGTCTACATACAGAACCATAAATGTAACCTTATCCCCACTGGTCTTCCTGTAAACACAGGGTTCATCCAAATTCTGCTCAAAGTCAAATGTTTTGACAGTAGAGTCAAATCGGATGTTCCAACTCCTAGAAGCTTGCTTAAGTCCATATATGGAACTATTTAGTTTACATACCATGTGTTTCTGACCCACAGCTATGAAACCTTGCGGTTGCTGCATATAGATCTCTTTAGTAAGATCTCCATTCAGGAATGCAGTTTTGACATCCATTTGCCAAATCTCATAGTCATGGTATGCTGCTACAGCTAGCAGGATCCTAGTGGATTTAAGCATGGCCATAGGTGAAAAGGTTTCCTAATAATCGATGCCCTCTTTCTGAGTGTACCCTTTCGCCACCAGACGAGCTTTGTAGGTCTCAACCCTGCCATCGGGGCCCTTCTTCCTCTTGTAAATCCATTTGCAACCAATTGCTTTTAACCCGAAGGGCAGATCTACTAGTGTCCAGACTCCATTGGCCTCCATTGAGTCCATCTTAGCTCTCATGGCATCTACCCACTTAAGGGATTCTATGTCCAACATAGCTTCCGCATAAATCACAGGATCCTCCTCACTAGTCAAGGCTTCCACCAAGGTAACTATCCTGGTCATAACCAAAACGGACTGGTGGCCTGGATACCCGGGTAGATCTTCTAGGTTGGTCACTACTTGGAACTTGTGGAACACCTCCCACTACATCCGAGCTCTCCTCATCAAGAACAATTTCCTAACGATGATTGTTTAGGATGTAATCGTTTTCCAAGAATTGTGCATTTTGACTGCAGAACACCTTCTTCTCTCTTGGGTCATAGAATAGGTAACCCAAAGAACCTTTTGGGTAGCCTACAAATAGGCAACGGCTGGTCTTGGATTCCAATTTGTTCGGACTCATTCTTTTAACGTGTGTTAGACAACCCCAAAATCTTCCAGTTTCGTACACTTGGTTTCTTTCCGGTCCAAAGCTCATAGGGAGTCTTCGGAACTGATTTGGTTGGAACCTGGTTCAGCATGTATATCACAATCTCCAATGCATATCCCCAAAAGGATGTGGGTAACTCTGAATGGATGAGAAGTGATCGGACCATATCTAATAAGGTCGTATTCATCTTCTCTAAAACATCGTTAAGTTGTGGTGTAGCAGGAGGAGCTAACTATGATACTATCCCGTTGACCTTCAAGTAGTCCCTGAATTTGTCAGAGAGATACTTGCCACCTCGATCTGATCGAAGGGTCTTAATTTCTCTCCCTAACTGTTTCTCGACCTCTTGTCTGAACTCTTTGAACTTTTAAATAGATTTAGACTTATGTCTCATTAGGTACATGTAACCATACCGAGAATAATCATTGGTAAATGTAATAAAGTACACGTTTTAGTTACGAGTCCTAATACTCAGGGGACCACATACATCAGTATGTATAAGGTCAAGCGTGCCTGTACATCTTTCAGGCTTATCATTAAATGGACCATCCTTTACCAGTCTAGTGATTCGGTCAATACCGATATGGCTAAGTCGGTAATGCCACAGGCATGTGTGATGAATTTATTGTTTCTTTTAATAGTAATCGTATTACTGAAAAAGACAGAATATCCATCTGCACACAGTTTTGAGACAGAAATAAGATTTCTTGTTAAATTTTGCACAAAAAGACAATCTTTAAGTACAATGGATCATTCTCTAAAAAGTAACTCTACGGTTCCTATTGTCGTAGCTACAACACTTGTAGAAGTCCCCAAGTAGAGCATCACTTCACCTTCATTCAGCCTTCTGCTTACCTTGAACCCCTGCAGTGAGTTACCCGCATGAGTTGAAGCTTTGGAGTCAATACACCAGAATGCAGAAACCACTAATAAATTGGTTTCTATGACACAAGATTCGAAATTACCTTTCTTGGATTCCAGGTATTGAGGACAGTTCCTCTTCCAGTGGCCGGTCTGTTTGCAAAAGTGACACGCATCCGATGCCCTGTCTTTCTTCTTCTTCTTGGGTTTGGCAGCTTCCTTCTGAGGCTTCTTTGTCTTTCTATTTTTCTTGCCCTATTTGCTAGCTTCAGCAAGCATAGCCATAGGCTCATCCTTTTTAATCAAATCCTTGGCCCTCTATAACATATTGCTGAGTTCCTGGATGTTGACATTCAACTTGTTCATATTGTAATTCATTATGAACGGATTAAAGAAAGGAGGCAAAAAATTAAGGATGGCATCCACTTGCGTGCCAAGACCTAGCCCAGATCCAAGGGCTTCAAGCTAATTGATATAACCCATCATCCAAAGACAATTGTCATGAACCTGTTTCCCCTTGGACATCTGAGTGGTCATGAACTGTTTCAAGACTTTCTGCCGAGTAGAACGATTCTACTCTTCGTACGTTGTCTTTAAACTATCCAGTATGTCCTTGGCAAGTTCGATCTGATCGAACTGCCTCTGTATTGGATTGTCCAGGGAAGCAATGACATAGCAGCGGGCTAGGGAGTTTTTATCCTCCCAATCTTGGAATTCCCTCCTTCGGGCCTCAGAAGCCCTGTCACTCGGACGATTTGGGGCAGGATTTTTGACTACCTTATCCAATTTTTCAGATATTAAGACCAGCATGAGGTTACGGTACCAATCGGCATAGTTCGAGCCCTTAAGCTTGTTGTCGTCAAGAAGCTTTGCAAATTGTTCGTTTGCCATTTTCTGATAAAACAGCAAACATTAGTCCACAACCTAATTTGATTCATGTTCATTACATAGATATGGCTTTTAATCTATGTTCCATTTCCATTTGTTCATCTCTAAGATTTCCCTCCCATCTCAGTGATGGAGACAGCGACTTGTCTCTGGAAATGTGGGAAACCACATAGGGTGCATGGAGCCAACTGTTTCAGCTGCAAAACCCCACCACCTTTATGTGAAGGATCATATCTACTCATCATATGAGTTTTCCCTTTGGCCTCTGTCAGACAAGGTTCAGAGTCGTTTTCAGGTAAACTTTTCTGTCCAGTGAGTGCTCACCCATCATATTCGTGAATGCCAAGGTACCATGAGAGAGTTCCCATTTTCTGGTGAAGTGACGGGTTGTTGAAGCCCTCAAAATTAATGCTAGTCCCACAATAAAATTTTTGAAGTAATAGTGGTACTAGGTCAAATCCCACAGGGAGCTAGGGAATAATTTCTTAGCCAAATGTGCAATATAATAGAGTGGGAAAATTAAATAATTAAAATTTCTAAAAGTACAAGAAATCAATAGCAATATCAAACAAGAGAACTCAGTCTTACCGAATTCTGATTCAAGGGTTTGGATTAATCAATTGGTCATCATTCATAGGTAGCCTTTGGCAGTCTTGCAATTCAAGCATTTAACCTTAGATTTATTAGGATAGCCATAATAAACCTTGTGTTTTCCTAAATCAGCTGACCAAACCCAGCATTCGATCAACACTTATCACTAATCGACTGGGTACGATAGCATTCCATATTAACTAGTGATAGCATTAAGCTTTGTGAAAACAATTAAACCAAAATAACAATAAGTGAGATAGCTGCAATTATCGAATCTTGTCCCATTGATTCCCCTTAGGTTAAAACATGTCAATACATTGGTCAAAGGCTATCATGAACAATTGACCCAGAAAGATATTAACCTAATTGCTACTTGTACCACTATTCGTGACAATTTCGGATCACTGAACAATCGGCTCTCTCCAACTCCTTCTAGGAGATTAACCTCAAGTCCTGATCTGTTTTGAATTAATCCAATCCTATCTCTTATCTAGTGATCTAATCCCATCTTCTTATCTTTATAGGATTACATTCAAAATTTAAATCTAATAAGACTCTCTTTCTGGAGGTTACATTCGAAATTGGGATTCTAGGCTCTTGAATTCGAATTGGGCTGCTTTAATATCTTGGGCTGCTACAAGGCTCTTCTCCGAATTGGGCTTCAGCTGTGAAATGGGTTTTTCTATGAAATTGCTCCGACTTCGGGCCCGGTTTCGTCTTCGATTCGGCCGAATCTATCAACACCCAAAACATAAAAGTTGTGGGCCTTTCTGTCATCTTTCTGATGCCTCTTGAATTATCCAAATCGGAGTCCAGAATTGAGTGTTATGCCCCGATTACTGAATGGTGCCGAAACTGTGCAAAATCATCCGATTTGCCTTGTTTTCTTCCAATTGCCTTCTTGTTTGCCCTGAATCGAAATACCAGAGTAATGAGTCCAATTAAGTGTTAAATTAATGAAAAAGAGTGAATATTTGGGTATAAAAATAGGTTACTTGTTAGTCTCATCATGAAGCCCCTATCATCTTATGAAACACTCAGACAAGCCCAACAACAAATGGATAGCCCATTTTCTGGTGTGTTTCCTCATTACTGAAGGACCCATCCTCATGCTAATGATGGAAGGCCTTTAGAGAGTTCATCACATGAATCTCCCTAGTTTAATTTAGGTCAAACCAAAGTGGCTCCCACTGACTTTCATAAAGCCAGATTTTAGTGGGCCCAAATTGGCTAGGGTTCCGCACGTTTCCTCTTCAGGAGGTGTGGGGCCCACCACTGAGGGAGGTCATCCAATGACCAGCAGGGACACCATGGCAATGATGTGCATTCAGCCATGGCGTGCGCAAGAGCCACTATCGAATCAGCATGGGCCAAGCACTTATGGCCCATGAACGTAGCACATCACACATCAATACATCACATGCAGGGAAGAATTGATCAAATCAATTAATAATTATAAAGCCCATTTAAAGCCCATAAAATTAACCATTAATATTATATAGGTATATGGTCCAAAATTAGGGTTGATCAGATCGGTCCATATAGCTTTATCTGCGAAGTGGGTTTCTAGCAGTTTTAATAATTTAAAACTAGGCTTTTACAGATTGGGCCGAATTAAACATTCAATTAATTATCAATCCTTAGGCCCATTAGTGGGAGAATTAGGGCTGGCATTCAGCCTTGATTGAACCCTAGATTCGGTCCTACCAGTTTGGACCAATCTGGTTCGAATGGATCTAAGGTTTGATCTTTATTTAAAGATTTAATTCAAGAAATTAATCTAAAATTAAATACTGATAAAAGAAAATCAAGAATCAGTCAGATAGGGCAGTGCTCATAATCTATCCTGTAAAACAAAGGTTAGATCACAATTTGTAGTTTCATAAACTGCAAATCGCAGATAGCGATTTTTCCATCTACAAAATCTCCTTCCTTGCGCCGCCATCTTCGAACCAAAAGAAAAAGAAAAAGAAAACCTAATTTCTATTACAATTACAAAAGATCGAATGCCTATACATTCAGTCTAAAAAATAAAAAAAAAAAAATTATTTTACAGACCAAATGTAATAAAATAATCAAGAAACTGCAAAATCGCAGGTTCACTGTGCCAATCAAGATTTTGATCTCCATGTGTACGAACAACCCATGAATCAAGAAGATTATAAAGAACAATTCTAAATAATAATCAGATTTATAAAATTTAATTTCAGTTTAATCTCCCATTAACTGGAAACAAATTTTCCAGAAAAACCCTATATTTGTGCAAATCAGGTAGAACGCCTTCTACCCATTTGCGTAGGTTCAGATTTGATCCAATTCGGTTCAAGACTTGAACTTGGCTCTGATACCACTGAAGGGATGAGATATCCATCGTATGGATGCCCGAATCTTGTAGAATAGATTGGGTGGATTTCAAAAATTTCTCTCCATCCTACTGGGAATTGTATTCCCTATTTTAGAAAAATCATATTTTTCAAGGATCAATCTTGAACCAAGAACCGAACCAGATCTGAACAAAAGCAGTAGGAGAGGGATATACTTGATACGGAGAAATAGTATCTCCCAATGGAGGTGTTCACGCCCAAGGAAGGAACCAAAAACTGCTCCCACTGAAGATGGCGCAGTGTAGGATGGAGCAGAATCAGCAGCGTTCTTCAAAAGAACTAGATCCTATGCAAGAATCAGCTGGACGGCACGTGAGCACTTCTTTCAATTAGCCCTTTTACAAAGGACTGATATCAAGATTCAATCTTGATCACTCCTACTGACAAGAGGAGATCGAACTAGCAGATATGGCGGCGACAGGAAGGAGGCGGCAAGAAAGAATTTTCGTAGTGGTGCGGAATTATTTCTTCTGTGATTTCAGCTCTGAAGAGATTGTGAATATTGAATTTTTTCTAATGAAAGAATGGTAGGATCCATCGTATGGATGCCAAAAAGGTTGCGGAATGGGTGGGCGAATTTCAAAAATTTTCCTACCTTCTTCCAACTGGGAATCATATTCCCTAAATTTAGAATACAATATTCAAGGATCCTACTTGAACCATAATTGAACCAGATTTGAACCAAAAGACAAGGAGGGAATTATACCTAATCCAGAGAAGCAGTATCTCCCAAAGTTGGTGTTCATACCCAAAGAAGACACCAAGATCTGCTCCTACTGAAGATGACACAGCTGTATGTGGAACGGAACCAGTAGAGTGCGTCCTACACACTGAATCCTTCGCAAGAATCCACTGGAAACTCTGAGCACCAAATCTTTTCAGTCTTTTCTACAAAACTGATGTCAAGAACCAATTTCTTGATTTCTTTCTACTTCAAAGATCAAATCTTGAAAGAAAGAATGGCGGAGGCTGGAGGAGAACTCTTGAAGTGAAGATGGCTGGATTGCTTCTCTTCTCTCTGGAGTGTGTATGAGATCCAATCCCAATTCGCAGGATGATTTTCTTTTCACAAAACCCTAGGTTCGAAATCTGATTATGATCTCTTAGGGTTTCTCCTCTTTTCTTCTTGATTAATTAGGAGTTATCCCAATCCAAATTAGTATTTGGATAGGGGATGATCTTAATCCTATCTACAGATTAAGTTAGCTTACTCCTGATCTTATCAGGAGGTTACCAGATTCAAATCTTATTTGAATTTGGTCTCCTAGAGTGGATAAGGTTAAAGGCTCAATCCTTTTGCTAACCTTCCATCCATCATGGGTGAGTTTAAATGTGAAACAGGGGCCTGCAAAACAGAGGGTAACGGTCTCTTATTAGAAATCGACAACATAATATAATGAGCATTACCTTGTCCTTCTTGACCGTCCTCCAAATAGTTCAGAACATCCTTAACTTCCTCATCCAAGTTATCTTTCAAAACTCTTTCAGGGTAAGGGAGAGGAAGTTTAATAGCATCTAAACTTAGTTTAGGTGTACTCCCTTCAATCCCCATTTGAGAATCGGTTGCCTCAACTTCCTTGTCATCATTCTGGGTCTCATTAATGGCATTCACTTGCTCCATTGGGTTCTTCTCTATATTGCTAGGCAATCGTCCCTCTCTTCTTTCCGACAACAGATTTATAATTTGCGCCACTTGAACTTCTAAGTTCTTGATTGATGCTTCATGGCTTTGGAATTTTGCTTCAGTAGCATTGATGAAATTAGAAATCATCTCCTCCAAATTACTCATTTTTTCTTGTGGGGGCGGTTGTTGTTGGAATCCCATTGGTGCCTTTTGTTGATTGTTTTTCCATGAAAAGATGATCCCTCCACCCTAGGTTGTATGTGTTTGAGTAGGAGTTGAAATAAGGTCTGCCAGTATGAGAGATAAAATTAGCATTCTCATATGAAGTAAAAGGACTACCTAATGGACAATCAGAATTAGTATGTCCTATTTGACCATGAAAACCCCATGGGATGCTAGATGATGCATTAATGGCTGCAATATTAAAGGTGTCAACTTTCTTATTCAGATTAGCAATTTTCGCAGATAGGGCTGCAAGGGGATCGATATGGTGTACTCCCTTTTGATGGGTTTGGTCATTACTCCATTGGAAGCTATTTGATTCCATTTCTTCCACTAGATCATAGGCTTCCTCTGGAGTTTTCCTCATAATTGTGCCACCTACTGCTGCATCTATAATAGAGTGATAGGATGGAGTAATACCATTATAAAAAGCTTGAATTTGATGCCAAACTGGTATTCCATGGTGAGGATACTTCCCAAGCATATCTTTAAATAAAGAAAGAATTGGAAAAAATAAGAAAAAAAATCAAACAAAGAAAAATAATAAAAACAGAAATAACAATCCAAATTAATCAAGGTTAACAAGTTCTAATATTATTTTTGGATTAAATGCCCGGCAACGGCGCCAAAAACTTGATAGCTATAAATATATAACCCTATTAAGTGCACTAGTTATCAAGTAGTATAATAATATCGTTCCCACGGGGATTTAACAAAATAAGTATTAGAACCACAGTCTTCCCTAATTATTTAGACAATTGAAATTCAGATTTAAGCAAGAACCATTGAAAATAAAAACTAGAAAAAGAAAATAAAAACAAGGGTGATCACTAATCGAATATGCAAATGATGAAATCGCTAGGACTTTTGGTCCACCTAACCAATGTAACGAATATTGATGGGTCCGATTATCCAAAACTAATTGTCATTCCCATAAGCTGAGATTTTCCCAAATTTATTGAATATTCTCTCTCGAGATATACTAAACCTACGCCCATCAGGTAGCCCTTCGATCTCTCGAGTAGAGCTCTCAAGATGGAAGTGCATTACGTCCAAGAAAACCATTAAATTTAGATGAATCATGTATATATGTCTCTATATACCATTCAATTCACACTATGAATTATTCAGTCGATTATGTGAATTCCTCTCTCGATTCATTCACATAACTCAAATCAATTAAGAGGTGGCCAAGTTCTTAATTGCATTAAGCACAATAATTCATAGACTATATGAAAATCACAATCTTGAATAAATCATAAAGATAAAAATATATTCATTAACATGATTAGGCTTTCCTCAGCCCTAACAAGAAACAAATCAGTTCATGATGGAAGAATTAAAGCAAACAAAGGGGAAGAAAGAACTCTTGAATTCACCCATGGTGCTGAGATCTCCTCTTCTTGCCGCCACCTTCTTCTTGAAGTTTCTTGAACTCTTGAATTCACCCATGGTGCTGAGATCTCCTCTTCTTGCCGCCACCTTCTTCTTGAAGTTTCTTGAACTCTTGAATTTGCAGTTTGTGAAATTGCATTCTGTGATCTAACCTCTATTTTGCATGATGGATTGTGCGAACAGCGCTGATTTACTGATTCTTGTTTTTCTTTGATCAGTATTTAATTTCAGATTATTTTCTTGAATTAAAGATTTAATTAAAGAACAAACCCTAGACCCATTCGAACCAAGATTGGTTCAAATAGTTTGAATCGAATCTAGGGTTTAATCAAGGCTAAAAGTCAGCCCTAATTTTCCCACTAATGGGCCTAAGGATTGGTGTTTAATTAAATGGTTAATTCGGCCCAACCTGTAAAGGCCCAGTTTTAAATGGTTAAAACTGCTAAAAGCCCACTTAACATTTAAAGCTATATGGGTTGAACCATTCGGCCCATATACCTAGATAATATTAATAGTTAATATAATGGATTTAAAATGGGCTTCAAATCGGCCTTACAGATGATTAATTGATTGGATCAATTTATCCCTGCATGTGATGTATGGATGTGTGATGTGCTACGTACATGGGCCATAAGTACTTGGCCCATGCTCAATCGACAGTGGCTCTTGCGCACACCATGGCTGAATGCACATCATTGCCATGGTGTCCCTTTTGGTCATTGGATGACCTTCCCCAATGGTGGGCCCCACACCTCATCAAGAGGTTATGTGCGGGACCCTAGCCAACTAAGGCCCACCGAAATCTGGCTTTATGAAAGTCAGTGGGAGCCACTTTGGTTTGACCTAAAATAAGAACTAGGGCGTAATTAACTGTTCCCTCCAGCTAATATGAGTGCATGTGATAGGGAGATTCATGTTATGAACTCTCTAAAGGCCTTCCATCATTAGCATGAGGATGGATCCTTCAGTAATGAGGAAACGCACCAGAAAATGGGCTATCCATTTGCTATTGGGCTTGTCTGAATGTTTCATAAGATGATAGGAGCGTCATAGACCGATGTGGGAGGGGCTTCACCGGAAAATGGGAACTTTCTCATGGTACCTTGGCGTTCATGAATATGATGGGTAAGCACTCTCTGGATAGAAAGGTTTACCTGAAAACGGCTATGAACCTTGTCTGACAGAGGCCAAAGGGAAAACTCATATGATGAGTGGATATGATCCTTCACAGAAAGGTGGTGGGGTTATGCAGCTAAAACAGTTGGCTCCATGCACCATATGTGATTTCCCACATTTCTAGAGACAACCCGTAGTCTCCGTCACTGAAGAAGGAGGGAAATCTTAGAGACGAATAAATGGAAATGGATCATAGATTAAAATCCATATCTATGAAATGAACGTGAATCAAATTAGGTTGTGGACTGATGTTTGCTATTTTATCAGAAAATGGCAAACGGATCTTTTGCAAAACTGCTTGATGACAACAAGTTGAAGGGCCCAAACTATGCTGACTGGTACACGAACCTTATGCTGGTCCTAGCTTCTGAAAAGCTGGACAAAGTGGCAAAGAATCCTGCCCTGGAGCGTCCGGGTGGTAGGGCTTCTGAGGCCCGAAGGAGAGACTATCAAGAATGGGAGGAGAAAAACTCCCTTGCCCGGTGTTACATCATTGCCTCATTGGACAACCCGATATAGAGGCAGTTCGATTAGATCGAACTTGCCAAGGACATATTGGATAGTCTCAGGACGATGTATGAAGAGCAGAATCGTTCTACTCGACAAAAGGTCTTGAAACAGTCCATGACCGCACAAATGTCCAAGGGTCAACAAGTTCACAACCATTGTCTTCGAATGATGGGATACATCAACGAACTGGAGGCTCTTGGATCCGGGCTAGACCTTGCAACCCAGAAAGATGCTATCCTTAACTGTTTGCCTCCTTCCTTTAATCCATTCATCATGAACTATAACATGAACAAGCTGAATGTCAGCTTGTAAGAGCTCAGCAATATGTTGCAAAGAGCTGAAGAGAAAGAGAAAGAGGAAGACAAGCAAGACAAGCAAGAGAAAGAGGAAGAGAGTCCAAGATCTAAAAAAGGGGGCGAATTCTGAAGTGGGTCAGCTAAAAGGATTGGGCTTAGACCCTATCCACTCAGAGAGTCCAAGATCTAAATAAGATTTAGATCTGGAAACCTCGTAATTAGATTAGGAGACAGCTGATCTGATTTGCAGATAAGATAAGGATTATCCCTTATCACTAAGGGACTTCTAACCCAAATATGATTTGGATTAGCAACTCCTAATCTGATTAGGAGCTGATCCCTTTGAGATTATAAAAGGGGAAGGGGGCGGCAGCCTTTTACATCATCAACAGCATTCTTCTCTTAAAGAAAGAGAGATTGAGAGATTTCCTGCATACTGCGAATTCTCTCCTGCCGCCACCTTCCTGCCATTGCCATTCCTTCAATTCGATCTCCAGTTCTTGGGAGCAATCAAGATTGGATCTTGATTTCAATCTTTTATGAAAAGATTGGTTGGAGCTGTACTCAAGTCGTCCAGTTGATCCTTACGAAGGATCAAGTTCTTTTGAAGAACGTTGCTGATTCTGCTCCACCCTGCACTGCGCCATCTTCAGTGGGAGCAGATTTTGGATCCTTCCTTGGGAGTGAACACCTCCATTGGGAGATAGTATTTCTCCGTATCAGGTATAATCCTCTCCCACTCCTTTTGGTTCAGATCTGGTTCAGTTTATGGTTCAAGATTGATCCTTGAAAATATGATTTTCTAAATGGGGAATACGATTCCCAGTTGAAGGGAGAGATAAAATTTTTGAAATTCGCCCCTTATTCCGCAATCTTTGGGCGTCCATAGGATGGATCTCTCATCCCTTCAGTGGTATCAGAGCCATGGTTCAAATCATGAACCAATTTGTTTCAGATCTGAACCTGCGCAAATGGGCAGAAGGTGTTCTACCCGATTTGTGCAGATATGGGTTTTGGGAAATTTTGTTCCCAAAATTAATGGGCGAATAATCTGAAATTAATTTTATAAATCTGATTATTATTTAGAATTGTTCTTTATGATTTTCTTGATTTATGGGCTGTTCGTACAAGAGGAGATCGAAATCTTGGTTTGCGCAGGGAACCTGCAAGATTTGCAGTTTCTTGATTTATTTATTACATTTGGTCTATAAATAATTTTTTTTTATTTTTAGACTCAATGTATAGGCATACGATCTGATGTAATAATTAATAGAAATAGGATTTCTATTTTATTTTATTTTGGATCGAAGATGGCGGCGCAGAAAGGGAGAAAACGCAGAGAAGAAGATTTCGCAGATGGGAGAATCGCTATCTGCGATTTGCAGTTTATGAAACTGCATTCTGTGATCTAACCTCTGTTTTGCAGGATGGATTGTATGAACAGCCCTGTTTGACTGATTGTTGTTTTTTTTTATCAGTAATTAATTTCAGATTATTTTCTTGAATTAAAGATTTAATTAGAAATCAAACCCTAGACCCATTCGAACCAAGATTGGTTCAAACTGTTTGGACCAAATCTAGGGTTTAATCAAGGCTGAAAGTCAGCCCTAATTTTCCCACTAATGGGCTTGAGGATTGATGTTTAATTAAATGGTTAATTCGGCCCAACCTGTAAAGGCCCAGTTTTAAATAGTTAAAACTGCTAAAAGCCCACTTAACCCTTAAAGCTATATGGGTTGAACCGTTCGGCCCATATACCTAGATAATGTTAATGGTTAATATTATGGATTTAAAATGGGCTTCAAATGGGCTTTACAGATAATTAATTGATTGGATCAATTTATCCCTGCATGTGATGTATGGATGTGTGATGTGCTACGTACATGGGCCATAAGTACTTGGCCCATGCTCAATCGACAGTGGCTCTTTCGCACACCATGGCTGAATGCACATCATTGCCATGGTGTCCCTTTTGGTCATTGGATGACCTCCCTCCGTGGTGGGCGCCACACCTCATCATGAGGTCTCGTGCGGAACCCTAGCCGATTTAGGCCCACCAAAATCTGGCTTTATGAAAGTCAGTGGGAGCCACTTTGGTTTGACCTAAAGATAAAACTAGGGCGTAATTATCTGTTCCCTCCAGATAATATGAGTGCATGTGATAGGGAGATTCATATGATGAACTCTCTAAAGGCCTTCTATCATTAGCACAAAGATGGGTCCTTCAGTAATGAGGAAACGCACCAGAAAATGGGCTATCCATTTGCTGCTGAGCTTGTCTAAGTGTTTCATAAGATGATAGGGACGTCATAGACCGATGTGGGAGGGGCTTCACCAGAAAATGGGAACTCTCTCACGGTACCTTGGCGTTCACGAATATGATGGGTAAGCACTCACTAGACAGAAAGGTTTACCTGAAAACGGCTCTGAACCTTGTCTGACAGAGGCCAAAGGGAAAACTCATATGATGAGTGGATATGATCCTTCACAGAAAGGTGGTGGGGTTATGCAGCTGAAACAGTTGGCTTCATGCACCCTATGTGATTTCCCACATTTCCAGAGACAACCCGTAGTCTCCGTCACTGAGAAAGGAGGGAAATCTCAGAGATGAATAAATGGAAATGGATCGTAGATTAAAATCCATATCTATGAAATGAACATGAATCGAATAAGGTCGTGGACTGATGTTTGCTATTTTATCAGAAAATGGCAAACGGATCTTTTGCAAAGCTACTTGATAACAACAAGTTGAAGGGCCCAAACTATGCTGACTGGTGTAGAAACCTTATGCTGGTCCTTGCTTCTGAAAAACTTGATAAAGTGGCAAAGGATCCTGCCCCGGAGCGTCCGGGAGATAGGGCTTCTGAGGCCCGAAGGGGAGACTATCAAGAATGGGAGGAGAAAAACTCCCTTGCCCGGTGTTACATCATTGCCTCGCTGGACAATTCGATACAAAGGCAGTTCGATCAGATCGAACTTGCCAAGGACATATTGGACAGTCTCAGGACGATGTATGAAGAGCAGAATCGTTCTACTCGACATAAGGTCTTGAAACAGTTCATGACCACACAAATGTCCAAGGGCCAACAAGTTCACGACCATTGTCTTCGGATGATGGGATACATCAATGAACTGGAGGCTCTTGGATCCAGGCTGGACCTTGCAACCCAGATAGATGCTATCCTTAACTGTTTGCCTCCTTCCTTTAATCCGTTCATCATGAACTATAACATGAACAAGCTGAATGTCAACTTACAAGAGCTCAGCAATATGTTGCAAAGAGCTGAAGAACTGATTAAAAAGGATGAGCCTGTAGCCATGCTTGTTGAAGCTGGCAAGACAGGCAAGAGAAAGAGGAAGGCAAAGAAGCCTCAGAAGAAAGCCACTAAAAGCAAGAAGCAGAAGAAAGACAAAGCATCGGATGCCTGTCACTTCTGCAAGAAGACCGGCCACTGGAAAAGGAATTGTCCTGCCTACCTGGAATCCAAGAAAGTAACTTCGAAACTTGTGTTATAGAAACCAATTTGTTGGTAGCTTCTGCGTCCTGGTGTATTGACTCCGGGGCTTCAACTCATGCGTGTAACTCACTGCAGGGGTTCAAGGTAAGCAGAAGGCTGAGTGAAGGAGAAGTAACACTTTACTTGGGGACTACTACAACTGTTGCAGCCACGGCCATAGGAACCGTGGAATTATGTTTCAGAGAAGGAATAATTGTACTCAAAGATTGCCTTTATGTACAAAATTTAAGAAGAAATTTGATTTCTGTCTCAAAACTGTGTGCAGATGATTATTCTGTCTTCTTTAGTAATACGATTACTATTAAAAGAAACAACAGATTCATCGCATACGGGGAACTGGAGAACGGTCTCTATGTTCTACATCCTACTCTAGAAACTAACATAACCGAAACTACGTCGGTTGAAAACCCCAAGAAGAGAGCCCGTGATACAGTTAATCCCACGTGTCTGTGGCATTACCGATTTGGCCACATCGGTGTTGACCGAATCACAAGGTTGGTAAAGGATGGTCCTTTGGATTTTCTAGCTGTAGAAGATCTTCCCACCTGTGAGCCTTGCCTACAAGGCAAGATGACGAGACGGCCATTTAGTGGTAAGCCTGAAAGATGTACAGGCACACTTGACCTAATACATACTGATGTATGTGGTCCCCTGAGTGTTAGGACACGAAATCAACACGTGTATTTCATCACCTTCACAGATGATTTTTCACGATATGGTTACGTGTACCTAATGAGACACAAGTCTGAATCCTTTGAAAAGTTCAAAGAGTTTAGACAAGAGGTCGAGAAATAGTTAGGGAGAGAAATTAAAGCCCTTCGATCCGATCGAGGTGGCGAATATCTCTTTGACGAATTCAGGGACTACTTAAAGGACAATGGGATAGTATCACAATTAGCTCCTCCTACTACACCACAACTTAACGGTGTTTCAGAGAGGAGGAATAGGACCTTATTAGATATGGTCCGGTCGCTTCTCATACACTCAGAGTTACCCACATCCTTTTGGGGTTACGCATTAGAGACTACAATTTACGTGCCGAATCGGGTTCCAACCAAATCGGTTCCGAATACTCCATATGAACTTTGGACCGGAAAGAAACCTAGTGTCAGACACTTGAAGATTTGGGGTTGTCCAGCACACGTTAAAAGAACGAGTGCAGACAAGTAGGAATCTAAGACCAGTCGTTGCTTATTTGTAGGCTACCCAAAAGGCTCTGTAGGTTACCTTTTCTATGACCCAAGTGAGCAGAAAGTGTTCTGCAGTCGAAATGCGCAATTCTTGGAAACCGACTATATCCTGGACACCCATCGTCAGGAAGTTGTTCTGGATGAGGAGAGCTCAGGAGCAGTGGGAGATGTCCCACAAGTTCCAGGTAGTGACCAACTTAGAAGATCCACTCGGGCATCCAGGCCACCAGTCCGTTATGGTTATGACCAGGATAGTTACCTGGTGGAAACCTTGACTAGTGAGGAGGATCCCGTGACTTACACGGAAGCTATGTTGGACATAGATTCCCAGAAGTGGGTGGAGGCCATGAAAGCGGAGATGGACTCAATGGAGACCAATGGAGTCTGGACTCTAGTAGATCCGCCCTCCGGGGTAAAGGCAATCGGTTGTAAATGGATTTACAAGAGGAAGAAGGGCCCCGATGGTAAAGTTGAGACCTTCAAGGCTCGTCTAGTGGCGAAAGGGTACACTCAGAAAGAAGGCATCGATTATGAGGAAGCCTTTTCGCCTGTGGCCATGCTTAAATCCATTAGGATCCTGCTAGCTGTAGCAGCATACCATGATTATGAGATTTGGCAGATGGATGTCAAAACTGCATTCCAGAATGGAGATCTTACTGAAGATATCTATATGCAGCAGCCGCAAGGCTTCATTGCTGCAGGTCAGGAAAACATGGTATGTAAACTTAACAGATCCATTTATGGGCTTAAGCAAGCTTCTAGAAGTTGGAACATCCGTTTTAACTCTGCTGTCAAATCGTTTGACTTCGAGCAGAATCCGGATGAACCCTGTGTCTACAGGAAGTACAGTGGGGATAAGGTTACCTTCTTGGTTCTGTATGTATATGACATTCTACTCATTGGGAATGATGTGGGAATGTTAATTACGGTGAAAGTATGGCTTTTGCAGCAATTCTCCTTGAAAGATCTTGGAGAAGCCTCCTATATACTGGGTCTTCGACTCTATAAAGATAGATCGAAGCGGATAATAGTATTATCCCAATCTGCTTACATTGACAAAATAGTCAAAAGATACAGCATGGAAAACTCCAAGAAAGGAAATGTTCCTTTCAGGCACGGAGTCACTCTCTCCAAGAAGATGTCTCCCAAGACGTCTGAGGAGATTGATGGCATGAAAGATGTTCCTTATGCCTCAGCCTTAGGGAGCATCATGTATGCCATGCTGTGCACTCGTCCTGACATAGCTCAGGCAGTGAGTGTAGTAAGCAGATTTCAGGCCAACCCAGGGCAAGAGCATTGGACTGCTGTGAAAAACATACTTAAGTACCTTCGAAGGACAAAAGAGTTTTGTCTAGTATTCGACGGTAGCTCACTACAGATCCAGGGGTTTACAGATGCCGATTTCCAGTCAGACCCAGATGATAGAAAGTCTACATCTGGATATGTTTTAACGATAGGATCGTGTGCTGTTTGCTGAATGTCAGCAAACAGGGGTCCTAAGTAGCAAATTAATAGTCCACAACCCAAGCCGAAAGCATTGCTGTAAGTGAGGCTGCCTTATGAATGAAGGTGTTCATTCCTGAATTTGGAATTCAGCACATCACCCATTCCACTGTTGTATGACAACGCTGGACCTACGGGAGGATAGTGTAAAGAGGTAGCATCAGCGGAGAATGTGGTAGACCCATTGACAAAGCCACTATCACAGAAAGTGTTTGAGAAACACGTGGAAAGCATGGGACTCCGGCTAGTACCTGATTGGACCTAAGTGCAAGTGGGAGCTGTTAGACAGTTTTGTATACCCTTAGCTCTGTGAAGGTGATGAAATACACGTGTTGATTTCGTGTCCTAACACTCAGGGGACCACATACATCAGTATGTATTAGGTCAAGTGTGCCTGTACATCTTTCAGGCTTACCACTAAATGGCCGTTTCGTCATCTTGCCTTGTAGGCAAGGCTCACAGGTGGGAAGATCTTCTACAGCTAGAAAATCCAAAGGACCATCCTTTACCAACCTTGTGATTCGGTCAACACCGATGTGGCCAAGTCGGTAATGCCACAGACACGTGGGATTAACTGTATCACGGGCTCTCTTCTTGGGGTTTTCAACCGACGTAGTTTCGGTTATGTTAGTTTCTAGAGAAGGATGTAGAACATAGAGACCGTTCTCCAGTTCCCGTATGCGATGAATCTGTTGTTTCTTTTAATAGTAATCGTATTACTAAAGAAGACAGAATAACCATCTGCACACAGTTTTGAGACGGAAATCAAATTTCTTCTTAAATTTTGTACATAAAGACAATCTTTCAGTACAATTATTCCTTCTCTAAAATATAATTCCACGGTTCCTATGGCCGCGGCTGCAACAGTTGCAGTAGTCCCCAAGTAGAGTGTGACTTCTCGTTCACTCAGCCTTCTGCTTACCTTGAACCCCTGCAGTGAGTTACATGCATGAGTTGAAGCCCCGATGTCAATACACCAGGACGCAGAAGCTACCAACAAATTGGTTTCTATAACACAAGTTTCGAAATTACCTTTCTTGGATTCCAGGTAGGCAGGACAATTCCTTTTCCAGTGGCCGGTCTTCTTGCAAAAATGACAGGCATCTGATGCCTTGTCCTTCCTCTGTTTCTTGGGTTTGGCAGCCTTTTTCTGGGGCTTTCTCTTCGCCTTCCTTTTCTTGCCCGATTTGCCAGTTTCAACAAGCATGGCAATGGGCTCATCCTTTTTAATCAATTCTTCGGCCCTCTGCAACATATTGCTGAGTTCCTGCAAGCTGACGTTCAGCTTGTTCATGTTGTAGTTCATGATGAATGGATTAAAGGATGGAGGCAGAGAGTAGAGAATAGCATCGATCTGTGTTACCAGATCCAGCCCGGATCCAAGAGCCTCTAGTTCGTTGATATAGCCCATCATCCAGAAACAATGGTCGTGAACTTGTTGGCCCTTGGACATCTGCGTGGTCATGAACAGTTTCAAGACCTTCTGCCGAGTAGAACGATTCTGCTCTTCGTACATTGTCCTAAGACTGTCCAATACGTCCTTAGCAAGTTCGATCTGATCGAACTGCCTTTGAATTGGATTGTCTAAGGAGGCAATGATATAGCAGCGGGCAAGGGAGTTTTTCTCCTCCCATTCTTGGTATTCTCTTCTTCGGGCCTCAGAAGCCCTATCTCCCGGACGATCCGGGGTAGGATTCTTTGCTACCTTGTCCAATTTCTTAGAGGTTAAGACCAACATAAGGTTCCTATACCAGTCAGCATAGTTTGGGCCCTTCAACTTGTTGTCATCAAGTAGCTTTGCAAATGATCCGTTTGCCATTTTTTGATAAAAGAGCAAACATCAGTCCACGACCTAATTTGATTCATGTTCATTTCATAGATATGGATTTTAATCTACGATCAATTTCCATTTATTCGTCTCTGAGATTTCCCTCCTTTCTCAGTGACGGAGACTACGGGTTGTCTCTGGAAATGTGGGAAATCACATAGGGTGCATGAAGCCAACTGTTTCAGCTGCATAACCCCACCACCTTTCTGTGAAGGATCATATCCACTCATCATATGAGTTTTCCCTTTGGCCTCTGTCAGACAAGGTTCAGAGCCGTTTTCAGGTAAACCTTTCTGTCCAGTGAGTGCTTACCCATCATATTCATGAACGCCAAGGTACCGTGAGAGAGTTCCCATTTTCTGGTGAAGCCCCTCCCACATCGATCTATGACGCCCCTATCATCTTATGAAACACTTAGACAAGCCCAACCGCAAATGGATAGCCCATTTTCTGGTGCGTTTCCTCATTACTGAAGGACCCATCTTCGTGCTATTGATGGAAGGCCTTTAGAGAGTTCATCATATGAATCTCCCTATCACATGCACTCATATTATCTGGAGGGAACAGATAATTACGCCCTAGTTGTATCTTTAGGTCAAACCAAAGTGGCTCCCACTGACTTTCATAAAGCCAGATTTTGGTGGGCCTGAATCGGCTAGGGTTCCGCACGAGACCTCATGATGAGGTGTGGGGGCCCACCATTGAGGGAGGTCATCCAATGACCAAAAGGGACACCATGACAATGATGTGCATTCAGCCATGGTGTGCGAAAGAGCCACTGTCGATTGAGCATGGGCCAAGTACTTATGGCCCATGTACGCAGCACATCACACATCCATACATCACATGCAGGGATAAATTGATCCAATCAATTAATTATCTGTAAAGCCCATTTGAAGCCCATTTTAAATCCATAATATTAACCATTAATATTATCTAGGTATATGGGCCGAACGGTTCAACCCATATAGCTTTATGTGTTAAGTGGGCTTTTAGCAGTTTTAACTATTTAAAATTGGGCTTTTACAGGTTGGGCCGAATTAACCATTTAATTAAATATCAATCCTTAGGCCCATCAGTGGGAAAATTAGGGCTGACTTTCAGCCTTGATTAAACCCTAGATTCGGACCAAACAGTTTGAACCAATCTTGGTTCGAATGGGTCTAGGGTTTGATCTTTAATTAAATCTTTAATTCAAGAAAATAATCTGAAATTAATTACTGATAAAAGGAAAACAACAATCAGTAAATCAGGGCTGTTCGCACAATCCATCCTGCAAAACAGAGGTTAGATCACAGAATGTAGTTTCACAAACTGCAAATCGCAGATAGCGATTCTCCCATCTGCGAAATCTTCTTCTCTGCGAAATCTCCCTTTCTGCGCCGCCATCTTCGATCCAATATTTAAATAAATAGAAATCCTATTTCTATTAATAATTACATCAGATCAAATACCTATACATTGAGTCTAGAAAATAAAAAAAATTATTTACAGACCAAATGTAATAAATAAATCTAGAAACTGCAAATCTTGCAGGTTCCCTGCGCAAACCAAGATTTCGATCTCCTCTTGTACGAACAGCCCATAAATCAAGAAAATCATAAAGAACAATTCTAAATAATAATCAGATTTATATAAAATTAATTTCAGATTATTCGCCCATTAATTTTGGGAACAAATTTCCCAAAACCCATATCTGCGCAAATTGGGTAGAACACCTTCTGCCCAATTGCGCAGGTTCAAATCTGAAACATACTGGTTCAAGATTTGAACCATGGCTCTGATACCACTGAAGGGATGAGAGATCCATCCTATGGACGCCCAAAGATTGCGGAATAAGGGGCGAATTTCAAAAAATTTTATCTCTCCCTTCAACTGGGAATCGTATTCCCTATTTAGAAAATCATATTTTCAATGATCAATCTTGAACCATAAACTGAACCAGATCTGAACCAAAAAGGAGTGGGAGAGGATAATACCTGATACGGAGAAATACTATCTCCCAATGGTGTTCACGCCCAAGGAAGGATCCAAAATCTGCTCCCACTGAAGATGGCGCAGTGAAGGATGGAGCAGAATCAACAATGTTCTTCAAAAGAACTTGACCCTTCGCAAGAATCAACTGGACGGCTTGTGAGTACAGCTCCAATCAATCGTTTCCCAAAAGATTGAAATCAAGATCCAATCTTGATTGCTCCCAAGAATTGGAGATCGAACTGAAGGAATAGCAATGGCAGGAAGGTGGCGGCAGAAGAGAATTCGCAGTATGCAGGAAATCTCTCAATCTCTCTTTTTCAAAGAGAAGAAGGCTAATGATGTTGTTGTGTCCTTCAAGGCTGCCACCCCCTTCCCCTTTTATAATCTTAAAGGGTTCAGCTCCTAATCAGATTAGGAGTTGCTAATCCAAATCATATTAGGGTTAGAAGTCCCTTAGTGATAAGGGATAATCCTTATCTTATCTGCAGATCAGATCAGCTATCTCCTAATCTAATTAGGAGGTTTCCAGATCTAAATCTTATTTAGATCTTGGACTCTCTAGGTGGATAGGGTCTAAGCCCAATCCTTTTAGCTGACCCACTTCAGAATTCGCCCCCTTTAGATGACTGATCAAATCAGCCCAGTTCGAAATGGGCTTAAGGCCCATTTAAGGTTATATACTCAAAAACCTTCCAAATTGCTGCCCAGTTGGGCTTCCTTGTATGGCATGGGACCCAAGCATTGATCTACACATCAGCCACATGGGTTCAGCCCAGCCTTTGTTACAAGGCCTGGCCGAATGCACTGCTGAAGACAGTGTACCCCCTGAAACCCATCAAATGAGCTCTATGGGCCCAACACTTACACTAAGTGGTCCCTGGGCCAAGCCACCTTGTAACACCCAGGGACTGTGGGCAGATGCAAGATTAGCCCATCAGGCATTATCCTCAATGGTCTTACACTTAACCTCTCAGCCCATAATGATCATACACTGCCCGACAAGAGAGGACCTCTCCCTCGGCTGCAAGGAACAGTGTTGCACTCTCCACTCATATGGATCCCGGGAATTAAAACCTTCTTGCAAACAATTTAGAAACCATATATATATACCTTTATACCTTATATAAAATATATTTTGCAAAACAAATCTCAACGGTTGAAATCGGCTGCCGGCAGTCTTGGTTTCCATCAGTGAGAGTGCATCCCCGATCATTACCTTTGTCCGACAAAGGGGCTGATCCTGTCACTATGATCACCCACTCAGATGAATTCTCGGACTGTCCCAACATACCTAGGTTTTGACCCCCGCTAAGGATCTCACTGATTGGTACATCAAAGATAGCCCAATCCGACACCTAGTGCAGTATCATAATCGAGTCTAGGGGTCGGGTGTAACTTTCCAGTTTTGCCCATCAATCTCCAAGGTCCAGGGCAATACTGGAAATCTGGTCCAGTTCAAAGATTCAATTAATCCTACACTGTATGTGCCTAGGGTCTCACCCTGGCAGCTGAGACAAGCCACCCCAACCGACTTGGTGGCACTACAGTGTCAGCCTTGTCAGGATAGGTCTCCCCAGACCGACCCACTGGCTGTGAACATTCTAAACTAACACGAGTCTCATTAAGTGTCCAGTTTAAGGGTATTACACAGAAACATACCAAGGGAACATGAATCAAATATGTATCTTTATTCATTTACAATAAACTCATAAAGTACATCATTTTGATTGAAGCTAAGGGCATACAAAAACTGTCTAACAACTATAATATGAATAAGCTGAATGTCAGCGTCTAGGAACTCAGCAATATGTTGTTGATAGCCGAGGATCTGCTCAAGAAGGATGAGCCTGTGGTTATGCTTGCCGAAGCTAACAAATCGGGCAAGAAAAAGAGAAAGGCAAAGAAGCCCCAGAAGAAAGCTGCCAAACCTAAGAAGCAGAAGAAGAACAAGGCATCTGATGTCTGTCACTTCTGCAAGCAGACCGGCCACTGGAAGAGGAATTGTCCTGCCTACCTGGAATCTAAGAAAGGTAACATCGAAACTTGTGTCATAGAAACTAATATGTTAGTTACTTCTGTGTCCTGGTGTGTTGACTCCGGGGCTTCAGTTCATGCGTGTAACTCACTGCAGGGGTTCAAAGTTAGCAGAAGATTGAGTGAAGGCGAAGTGACACTATTTTTGGGAACAACTACAAGTGTTGCAGCTGCGACAATAGGTACCATAGAATTAGTTTTTAGAGAATGAGTACTTGTGCTTAAAGAATGTCTTTATGTACAAAAGTTGAGAAGAAATTTAATTTCTATTTCTAAACTGTGTGCTGATGGATATACTGTTTATTTTAGTAATATGATTACTGTTAAATGGAATAACAAATTCATCGCATGTGGGGAACTGGAGAATGGTCTCTATGTTCTACATCCTTCTCTGGAAACTAACTTAACCGAAACTACGTCGGTCGAAAATCCCAAGAAAAGGAATCGTGATACAGTAAATCCCACGTGCCTCTGGCATTACTGACTTGGCCATATCGGTGTTGACCGAATCACAAGACTGGTAAAGGATGGTCCTTTGGATTTTCTAACCGTAGATAATCTTCCCACTTGTGAACCTTGCCTTCAAGGTAACATGTCTAAGCGACCATTTGACGGTAAGCATGAAAGATCTAAAGGCACACTTGACCTAATACATACTGATGTATGTGGTCCCCTGAGTGTTAGGACACGGAATCAACACGTGTATTTCATCACTTTTACAGATGATTTTTCACAATATGGTTACGTGTACCTAATGAGACATAAGTCTGAATCCTTTGAAAAGTTCAAAGAGTTTAGACAGGAAGTCGAGAAACAGTTAGGGAGAGAAATTAAGGCCCTTCAATCAGATCAAGGTGGCGAGTATCTCTCTGACGAATTCAGGGACTACTTAAAGGACAATGGGATAGTGTCACAATTTGCTCCTCCTGCTACACCTCAACTCAACGATGTTTCAGAGAGGAGGAATAGGACCTTGTTGGACATGGTCCGGTCACTTCTCGTATGCTCAGAATTATCCACATCCTTTTGGGGATACGCATTAGAGACTGCTATCTACGTGCTGAATCGGGTTCCAACCAAATCAGTTCCGAAAACTCCATATGAACTTTGGACTGGAAGGAAGCCAAGTGTAAGACACTTGAAGATTTGGGGTTGTCCTGCACACGTTAAAAGAACAAGTGCGGACAAGTTGGAATCTAAAACCAGTCGTTGCCTGTTTATAGGCTACCCAAAGGATTCGGTGGGTTATCTATTCTATGACCCAAGTGAGCAGAAAGTGTTATACAGTCGAAACGCCCAATTCTTAAAATCTGAATACATCCTGGACACCCATCGTCAGGAAATAGTTCTTGATGAGGAGAGCTCAGGAGCAGTGGGAGATGTCCCACAAGTTCTAGGTAATGACCAACCTAGAAGGTCCACCCGGGTATCCAGACCACCAGTCCGATATGGTTATGACCAGGATAGTTACTTGGTGGAAGCCTTGACTAGTGAAGGCCATGAGAGCTGAGATGGACTCGATGGAGACCAATGGAGTCTGCACTCTTGTAGACCCACCCTCCGGGGTAAAAGCAATTGGTTGCAAATGGATTTACAAGAGGAAGAAGGGCCCCGATGGCAGGATTGAGACCTACAAAGCTCGTTTGGTGGCGAAAGGGTATACTCAAAAAGAAGGCATCGATTATGAGGAAACCTTTTCGCCCGTGGCCATGCTTAAATCCATTAGGATCCTGCTAGCTGTAACAGCGTACCATGACTACGAGATTTGGCAAATGGATGTCAAAACCGCGTTCCTGAATGGAGATCTTTGTGAAGATATCTACATGCAGCAGCCACAAGGCTTCATTGCTGCTGGTCAGGAACACATGGTATGTAAACTTAATAGATCCATATATGGACTTAAGCAGACTTCTAGGAGTTGGAACATCCGATTTAATTCTGCAGTCAAAACATTTGACTTTGAGCAAAATCCGGATGAGCCCTATGTTTACAGGAAATCCAGTGGGGATAAGATCACCTTTTTGGTGTTGTACGTGGACGATATCCTACTCATTGGGAATGATGTAGGAATGTTGACTTCGGTCATGGTATGGCTATCACAGCAGTTCTCCATGAAAGATCTTGGAGAAGCTTCATACATACTGGGTCTTCGACTCTATAGAGATAGATCGAAGCGGATAATTAGATTATCCCAAGCTGCTTATATTGACAAAATTGTCAAAAGATACAGCATGGAAGACTCCAAGAAAGGAAACGTTCCTTTCAGGCACGGAGTCACTCTCTCCAAGAAGATGTCTCCCAAGACTTCTGAGGAGATTGAGAGCATGAGAGACGTTCCCTATGCCTCACCCGTAGGGAGCATCATGTATGCCATGTTGTGCACTCGCCCGGACATTGCTCAGGCGGTGAGTGTGGTAAGCGGATTCCAGGCAAACCCAGGGCAGGAACATTGGACTGCTGTGAAGAACATACTCAAATACCTTCGAAGGACAAAAGAGTTTTGTCTGGTATTCGATGGTAGTTCACTACAAGTTATAGGGTATACCGATGTCGATTTCCAGTCAGATCCAGATAATAGAAAGTCTACATATGGGTATGTTTTCACGATAGGATCGTGTGCTGTTTGCTGGAAAAGCAGCAAACAGGCGTCCACTACAGACTCCACAACCGAGGCTGAGTACATTGCCGCAAGTGAAGCTACCAAGGAAGCTGTGTGGATGAAGAAATTCATACATGAATTGGTAGCAAATCCATCCAGCACATCACCCATCCCGTTGTTGTGTGACAACAATGGAGTGATCGCCAAGGCTAAAGAGCCTCGGGCTCACTCGAGGTCAAAGCACATTGAGAGAAAGGTCCATGTACTACGGGTGATCGTTGGTAGAGGGGACGTCCTGATTTAGAAGGTAGCATCAGTGGATAATGTGGCAGACCCATTGACTAAGCCACTGACACAGAAGGTGTTTGAGAAACACGTGGAAAGTATGGGACTCCGGCTTGTACCAGATTGGACCTAAGTGCAAGTGGGAGCTGTTAGACAGTTTTGTATGCCCTTAGCTTCAATCCGATTTGATGTACTTTTGTTATTTAGTGGAAATAAATAAAGTGCATGTTTGATTCATGTTGTTTGTATTATTCTGTGTAAGACCCTAAAACTGGACACTTATAGAGACTCGTGTTAGTTTTAAATAATCACAGCCGTTGGATAAGTCTGGGGAGGTTTATCCTGCCAAGGTTGATACTGGTGTGCCACCAAGTGTTGGGATGGCCTGTCTCAACCACCAGGGTAATACCCAAGGCACATATAGTATGGCATTACTTGAATCTTTGAACCGGACTAGATTTCTAGTATTGCCCTGGACCTTAGAAATAGATGGGCAAAATTGGAAAGTTACACCTGCCCCCTAGACTCGATTATGACATTTCACTAGGTGTCGGATCGGGCTGTCTTTGATATGCCAATCAGTGAGATCCTTAGATGGGGATCAAAACCTGGGTATGTTGGGACAGTCTGATAATTCAACTAAGTGGGTGATCTTAGTGATAGGATCAGCCCCTTTGTTGGACAAAGGGTAATGATCGGGAATGCACTCTCCCTGATGGAAACCAAACTCCCGGCAGTTGATTTCAATCGTTGGAATTTTGTTTTGCAAAATTAATATATTTATATATATATATGTACGGTTTTGAATTGTTTGCAAATGGCTTTGATTCCCGGGATCCATGTGAGTGGAGAGTGCGGCACTGTTCCTTGCAGCCGAGGGAGAGGTCATCTCTTGTCGGACAGTGCTTGATCATTAAGGGCTGAGAGGTTAAGTGTAAGACTATTTAGGGTAGTACCTGATGGGCTAATCTTGCACCTGCCCACAGTCCCTGGGTTTTTATAAGAAGGCTTGGCCCGGGGACCACTTAACATAAGTGTTGGGCCCATAGGGTCCATATGATGGGCTTAGGGGTTTACTGAGTCTTTCAGTGAATTCGGCTGGCCCTTTATTAAAGGCTGGGCCGAACCCATGTGGCTGGTGTGTAGATCAATGCTTGGGTCCCATGCCACACAAAGAAGCCCAACTGGGCAACAGATTGGAAACTAGTTAAACACTGAACATCTAATGGGCTAAAAGCCCATTTCGAGCTGGGCTGATATGATCACCCATCTATGGGGAAAATCTGAGATTAATGTTAGTAAAAAGGATTGGGCTTTTAACCTTATCCACTCCACTTTCTACTCACTTGGGTCATGGAATAGATAACCCATCGAATCTCTTGGGTAGCCTATAAATAGGCAACGACTGGTTTTGGATTTCAACTTGTCCGCACTTGTTCTTCTAACATGTGCAGGACAACCCCAAATCTTCAAGTGTCTTACACTTGGCATCCTTCCAGTCCATAGTTCATATGGAGTTTTCGGAACTGATTTGGTTGGAACCCAATTCAGCACATAGATAGCAGTCTCTAATGCATATCCCCAAAAGGATGTGGGTAATTCTGAGTGTACGAGAAGTGACCGGACCATGTCCAACAAGGTCCTATTCCTCCTCTCTGAAACATCGTTGAGTTGAGGTGTAGCAGGAGGAGCAAATTGTGACACTATCCCATTGTCCTTTAAGTAGTCCCTGAATTCGTCAGAGAGATACTCGCCACCTTGATCTGATTGAAGGGCCTTAATTTCTCTCCCTAACTGTTTCTCGACTTCCTGTCTAAACTCTTTGAACTTTTCAAAGGATTCAGACTTATGTCTCATTAGGTACACGTAACCATATTGTGAAAAATCATCTGTAAAAGTGATGAAATACACGTGTTGATTCCGTGTCCTAACACTCAGGGGACCACATACATCAGTATGTATTAGGTCAAGTGTGCCTTTAGATCTTTCATGCTTACCGTCAAATGGTCGCTTAGACATGTTACCTTGAAGGCAAGGTTCACAAGTGGGAAGATTATCTAAAGAAGACAGAATCCCAAGGTTCACAAGTGGGAAGATCTCCCATATGCGATGAATCTGTTATTTCTTGTAATCATAATCGTATTACTAAAGAAGACAGAATAACCATCTGCACACAGTTTTTGATACAGAAATCAAATTTCTCCTTAAATTTTGTGCATAAAGACAATCTTTCAGTACAATTGTTCCTTCTCTAAAAAGTAACTCCACGGTTCCTATGGCCACGGCTGCAACAGTTGCAGTAGTCCCCAAGTAGAGCGTGACTTCTCCTTCACTCAGCCTTTTGCTTACCTTGAACCCCTGCAGTGAGCTACACGCATGAGTTGAAGCCCCAGAGTCAATACACCTGGATGTGGAAGCTACCAACAAGTTGGTTTCTAAAACACAAGTTTCGAGATTACCTTTCTTGGATTCCAAGTAGGCAGGATAGTTCCTTTTCCAGTGGCCGGTCTTCTTGCAAAAATGACAGGCATCTGATGCCTTGTCCTTCCTCGGTTTCTTGGGTTTGGCAGCCTTCGTCTGGGGCTTTCTCTTTGCCTTCCTTTTCTTGCCTGATTTGCCAGTTTCAACAAGCATGGCAATGGGCTCATCCTTTTTAATCAATTCTTCGGCCCTCTGCAACATATTGCTGAGTTCCTGCAAGCTGACGTTCAGCTTGTTCATGTTGTAGTTCATGATGAATGGATTAAAGGATGGAGGCAGAGAGTAGAGAATAGCATCGATCTGTGTTACCAGATCCAGCCCGGATCCAAGAGCCTCTAGTTCGTTGATATAGCCCATCATCTAGAGACAATGGTCGTGAACTTGTTGGTCCTTGGATATCTGCGCGGTCATGAACTAATTCAAGACCTTCTGCCGAGTAGAACAATTTTGCTCTTCGTACATTGTCTTGAGACTGTCTAATACGTCCTTAGCAAGTTCGATCTGATCGAATTGCCTCTGAATTGGATTGTCCAAAGAGGCAATGATATAGCAGTGGGCAAGGGAGTTTTTCTCCTCCCATTCTTGGTATTCTCTTCTCCAGGACTCAGAAGCCCTATCTCCCGGACGATCCGAGGTAGGATTCTTGGCTACCTTATCCAACTTTTCAGAGGTTAAGACCAACATAATGTTCCTATACCAGTCGGCATAGTTTGGGTCCTTTAGCTTGTTGTCGTCAAGCAACTTTGCAAATTGTCCGTTTGCCATTTTCTGATAAAAGAGCCAACATCAGTCCACAACCTAATTTGTTTCATGTTCATTACATAGATATGGATTTTAATCTACGTTCCATTTCCATTTATTCATCTCTGAGATTTCCCTCCTTTCTTAGTGACGGAGACTGCGAGTTGTCTCTGGAAATGTGGGAAATCACATAGGCTGCATGGAGCCAACTGTTTCAGCTGCATAACCCCACCACCTTTCTATAAGTGTCTAGTTTTAGGGACTTACACAAAATTATACCAAACAACATGAATCAAACATGCACTTTATTTATTTACACTAAATGTCAAAAGTACATCAAATCGGATTGAAGCTAAGGGCATACAAGACTGTCTAACAAATATAAGTAGCCTGTGATAATCCAATTATCCGCTTCAATCTATCTCTATAGAGTCGAAGACCCAGTATATATGAAGCTTCTCCAAGATCTTTCATGGAGAACTACTGTGACAGCCATACCTTGACCGAAGTCAACATTCCTACATCATTCCCAATGAGTAGGATATCGTCCACGTACAACACCAAAAAGGTGATCTTATCTCCACTGGACTTCCTGTAAACACAGGGCTCATCCGGATTCTGCTCAAAGTCAAACGTTTTTACAGAAGAATCAAAGTGGATGTTCCAACTCCAAGAAGCCTACTTAAATCCATATATGGATCTTTTGAGTTTACATACCATGTGTTCCTGATCAGTAGTAATGAAGCATTGCGGCTGCTGCATGTAGATATCTTCACTAAGATCTCCATTCAGGAACGCGGTTTTGACATTCATCTGCCAAATCTCGTAGTCATGGTACGCTGCTACAGCTAGCAGGATCCTAATGGATTTAAGCATGGCCACGGGCGAAAAGGTTTCCTCATAATCGATACCTTCCTTCTGAGTATACCCTTTCACCACCAAACGAGCTTTGTAGGTCTCAATCCTGCCATCGGGGCCCTTCTTCCTCTTGTAGATCCATTTGCAACCAATTGCTTTTGCCCCGGAGGGCGGATCTACTGGAGTCCAGACTCCATTGGTCTCCATCAAGTCCATCTCAGCTCTCATGGCCTCCACCCACTTCTGGGAATCTATGTCTAACATAGCCTCCGCGTAGGTTACGGGATCCTCCTCACTAGTCAGGGCTTCCACCAGGTAACTATCTTGGTCATAACCATATCGGACTGGTGGCCTGGATACCCGAGTGGATCTTCTAGGTTGGTCACTACCTGGAACCTGTGGGATATCTCCCACTACTCTTGTGCTTTCCTCATCAAGAACTATTTCCTGACGATGGGTGTCCAGGACATATTCAGTTTCTAAGAATTGGGTGTTTTGACTGCAGAACACTTTCTGCTCACTTGGGTCATAGAATAAATAACCCACTGAATCATTTGGGTAGCCTATAAATAGGCAACGACTGGTTTTGGATTCCAACTTGTCCGCACTTGTTCTTTTAACGTGTGTGGGACAACCCCAAATCTTCAAGTGTCTTACACTTGGCTTCCTTCCGGTCCATAGTTCATATGGAGTTTTCGGAACTGATTTGGTTGGAACCCGATTCGGCACGTAGATAGTAGTCTCTAATGCATATCCCAAAAAGGATGTGGGTAATTCTGAGTGTACGAGAAGTGACCGGACCATGCCCAACAAGGTCCTTTTCCTCCTCTCTGAAACACCATTGAGTTGAGGAGTGGCAGGAGGAGCTAATTGTGACACTATCCCGTTGACGGAAGGCCTTTAGAGAGTCCAATTTGTTGGTGCGTTTCCTCATTACTGAAGGACCCATCATTGCGCTAATGACGGAAGGCCTTTAGAGAGTCCATCATATGGATCTCCCTATCACATCCATTCATATTTGCTGGGGGGAACAAAGTTACGCCATAGTTCTAATTTTAGGTCAAACCGAAGTGGCTCCCACTGACTTTCATAATGTCAGATTTCTGGTGGGGCTTAATCGGCTAGGGGTTCCGTACGCATCCCTTTTCAAGGTTGTGGGGCCCACCATGAAGGGAGGGGTCATCCAATGACCTTAAGGGACACCATGGCGATGATGTGCATTCAGCCATGGTGCGCGCAAGAGCCACTAACGAGTCTTCATGGGCCAAGTGCTTATGGCCCACGGTTGCAGCACATCAAACATCCAATCATCACATGTAAAGGAGGAATTGATCCAATCAATTAAATGCTGTAAAGCCCATTAAAAAATCATAACATTAACAATTAATGTCCATTAGGTGTATGGGCTGAAATCGCAGTTAGCAGTTCGACCCATATAGCTTTTCTCACAAGAGTGGGCTTTTGCAGTTTTGACCTTTTAAAACTGGACTTTACAGATGGGCCGAATTAACCCCTGTAATTGAACATCAGATTTGGAACAGCAAGTGTGAGAAAAATGGACTGAAAAACAGTCCCCTTCGAACCCTAGATTTGGTCCAATCTGGTCTGAAATGGTTCATAACTGATTTTCAATTCAAGAATTAATTCATGAAAAATATGAAATTAATAATCTTGATTTTAAGCACACACAAATCAACTATGGATTATTCACACCACCTGCAAAACAAAGGTTAATCATTAGGGTTGCAGTTTCACAAACTGCAAATCACAGAAAGCGATTTCTCCATCTGCAAATCTCCAGCGCTGCCTTCTTCTTCCTTCTTCTTTAATCAAGAAAATAAAAAAAAAAACAGAAATCCTATTTCTATTAATTTATTACATTCTTGATCAAATCCTATATATCCAGTCTAGAAAAATAAAAAATATTTACAGACCGAATTGAATAAAATAAATAAAAGGGAATAAAGGGTGCGTAGACCATCTGCGCCCAATCTGCATTGCGATCTCCAGGTTCAAACAGTCCATTAAATCAAAATAAATAAAGAACAGTTCTAAATAAATTTTGGATTTAACAAAAATTAATTTCAGATCTTTCACCCTTAACAAGAAACAGTTTCTTGAAATAAAGAAAGCAATCTGTGCAAATCTTGGCAGAACATCTTCTGTCCATCTGCGCATGTTCAGATCTGATTTTCTTTTGGTTCAAGATTTGAACCTGTGACTCTGATACCACTGAAAGAATGGTAGGATCCATCTAATGGATGCCATAAAGGTTGCGGAATGGGTGGGCGAATTTCAAAAATTTTCCTACCTTCTCCCAACTGGGAATCGCATTCCCTAAATTTAGAATACAATATTCAAGGATTCTACTTGAACCATAATTGAACCAGATCTGAACCAAAAAGAAAAGGGAGGATTATATCTGATCCGGAGAAACAATATATCCCAAAGTTGGTGTTCACGCCCAAAGAAGACACCAAGATCCACTCCTGCTGAAGATGACACAACTGTGGGTGGAACGAAACTAGCAGAGTGCATCCTACACACTGGATCCTTCGCAAGAACCCTCTCGAAACTCTGAACACTGAATCTTTTTCAGTGTTTTCGCAAGACTGATGTCAAGAACTGATTTCTTGACTTCCTATTGCTGCAAAGATCAAATCTTGCAATAGGGAATGGCGGCGACTAGAGGAGAACTCCTGGGACGAAGATGGCTGAATTGCTTCGTTTCTCTCTGGAATCTGTATGAGATCTAATCTCAATTCGCAGGGAGTTTTCTTGAGAAAAAACCCTTGGTTCGAAATCTGATATGTTTCTCTTGGGTTTCTCCTCCTTTTTTCTTGATTAAGAAACCTCCTAATTATGAATTATCCCAATCCAAAGCAGTATTTGGATAGGGGATTATCATAATCCTATCCGCAGATTAAGTTAGCTTACTCCTGATCTTATCAGAAGGTTACCAGATTCAAATCTAATTTGAATTTGGTCCCCTAGAGTGGATAAGGTTAAAGGCCCTATCCTTTTACTAACATTAATCTCAGATTCGCCCCATAGATGGGTGACAATATCAGCCCAGCTCGAAATGGGCTTTTGGCCCATTAGGTGTTCAGTGTTTAACTAGTTTCCAATCTGCTGCCCAGTTGGGCTTCTTTGTATGGCGTGGGACCCAAGCATTGATCTACACACCAGCCATATCGGTTTGGCCCAGCCTTTAATACAAGGCCCAGCCAAATTCACTGAAAAACTCAATGAACCCCTGAGTCCATCACAAGGACCCTATGGTTCCAACACTTACATTAAGTGGTCCTTGGGCCAAGCCATCTTATAAAAAACCCAGGGACTGTGGGCAGGTGCAAGATTAGCCTATCAGGTATTATCCTAAATGGTCTTACACTTAACCTCTTAGCCCTTAATGATCAAGCACTGTCCGACAAGAGAGGACCTCTCCCTCGGCTGCAAGGAACAGTGCCGTACTCTCTACTCACATGGATCCCGGGAATTAAAACCTATTTGCAAACATTTCAAAACCATACATATATATATAAATATATTAATTTTACAAAACAAAATTCCAACGATTCAAATCAACTGCCGGCAGTTTGGTTTCCATCAGTGAGAGTGCATTCCCGATCATTACCTTTGTCCAACAAAGGGGCTGATCCTGTCACTATGATCACCCACTCAGATGAATTCTCAGACTGTCCCAACATACCCAGGTTTTGATCCCCACCAAAGATCTCACTGATTGGCATATCAAAGACAGCCTGATCCGACACCTAGTGAAGTTTCATAATCGAGTCTAGGGGTCAGGTGTAACTTTCCACTTTTGCCCATTTGTCTCCAAGGTCCAGGGCAATACTGGAAATCTGGTCCGGTTCAAGGATTGGGCCCATAAAGCCCATTCGATGGGTTTCAAGGGGTGCACTGTCCATAACAATGTATTCGGCCAGGCCTTGTAACAAAGGCTGGGCCGAACCCATGTGGCTGATGTGTAGATCAATGCTTGGGTCTTACGCCATACAAGCAAGCCCAACTGGGCAGCAGTTAGGGAGGTTAAGTGAGCACATAAGCTTAATGGGCCTAAAGCCCATTTCGAACTGGACTTATTTAATAAGTTAAATATGGGCGAATTCTGAGATGGATCAGCAGATAGGATAGGGTCTTAACCCTATCCACTCAAAGAGTCCAGATCTGAATTTGATTCAGATCTAGAAACCTCATAATGAGAATAGGAGAAGACTGATCTAATTTGCGGATAAGATAAGGGCTTATCCTTATCACCTAAAGAGAGGTATGATCCAAATATAATTTGGATAAGAAGCTCCTAATTGGATTAGGAGCTGATCCTTTGGGTTTACAAAAGAAGGAGGGGGCGGCAGCCTTTAGAGGAACAAGATAATCACATTCTCTTTAGAGATGAAATCAGAGAAGAAATATTTCTGCAATCCCTACAAAAGATCTTTCTTGCCACCTCCTTCCTACAGCCGCCAGACATCCTGTTCGATCTCCAGTTGTGGGAGAAGTCATGATTTGATCTTGACATCAGTTCTTTGAGAAAGAATTGATAGGAAGTTGTGCTCACATGCCATCCTGTTGTTTCTTGCAAAGGACATAAATCTTGGAGAAGAATACTACTGATTCTGCTCTATCCTGCACTACGCCATCTTCAGTGGGAGCAGTCTTTGGATCCTTCCTTGGGCATGAACACCTTCGTTGGAGATACTTTTTCTCCGTATCAGGTATAATCTTCTCCTACTACTTTTGGTTCAGATCTGGTTTAGTTTATGGTTCAAAATTGATCCTAGAAAATACGATTTTCTAAATAGGGAATGCGATTCCCAGTTGAAAGGGAGAGAAATTTTTTTTGAAATTCGCCCCTTTATTCCGCAAGTTTTGGGTGTCCATACGATGGATTTCTCATCCCTTCAGTAGTATCAGAGCCAGGTTCAAATCTTGAACCAATTTGTTTCAGATTTGAACCTGCGCAAATGGGCAGAAGGCGTTCTACCCAATTTGCGTAGATATGGGTTTTGGGAAATTTGTTCCCAAAATTATGGGCGAAGAATCTGAAATTAATTTTTATATAAATCTGATTATTGTTTAGAATTGTTCTTTATGATTTTCTTGATTTATGGGCTGTTCGTACAAGACAAGATCGAAATCTTGATTTGCGTAGGGAACCAACAATTTTGCTGATTATGGATTATTTTGTTACATTTGGTCTGTAAAATAATTATTTTTTTTTACTGAATGTATAGATATTCGATTTCATGTAATTATTAATAGAAATTAGGATTTCTATTTTTATTTTGGATCAAATAAGGCGGCGCAGAGAAGGAGATTTCACAGATGGGAGAATTGCAATCTGCGATTTGCAGTTAATGAAACTGCAACCTGTGATCTAACCTCTGCTTTGCAGGAAGGAGTGTGCAAACAGCCCTATGAGACTGATTATTTCTTTTCTTTTCTTAGTATTTAATTTCAGATTATTTTCATGAATTAAAGATTTAATTAAAAATCAAACTATAGACTCATTCGAACCAAGATTGGTTCAAATTGTTTGGACCAAATCTTAGGTTCGATCTAGGCTGAAAGCCAACCCTATTTTTTCCCACTAATGGGCCTGAGGATTGATATTTAATTAAATGGTTAATTCGGCCCAACCTCTAAAGGCCCAGTTTTAAATGGTTAAAACTGCTAAAAGCCCACTCTGCGGATAAAGCTATATGGGCCGAACCCATCAACCCATCAACCATAACATTAATGGTTAATGTTATGGATTTAAAATGGGCTTCTAGTGGGGTTTATAGATAATTAATTGATTGGATCAATTTATCCTCGCATGTGATGTATGGATGTGTGATGTGCTACGTACATGGGCCATAAATGCTTGGCCCATGATCAATCGACAGTGGCTCTTGCGCACACCATGGCTGAATGCACATCATTACCATGGTCCCTTTTGGTCATTGGATGACCTCTCTCAATGTTATGTGCGGGACCCTAGCCGATTCAGGCCCACCATAATGATTATACACTGCCCGACAAGAGAGGACCTCTCCCTCGGCTACAAACATGCACTTCATTTATTTACACTGCCCACCACCAGAATTATACCAAACGACATGAATCAAACATGCACTTCATTTATTTACAACAAATGTCAAAAGTGCATCAAATCGGATTGAAGCTAAGGGCATACAAGACTGTCAAACAAGTGCACCCCCTGAAACCCATCAAATGGGCTCTATGGGCCCAACACTTACCCTAAGTGGTCCCTGGGCCTAGCCACCTTGTAACACCCAGGGACTATGGGCAGATGCAAGATTAGCCCATCAGGTATTATCCTTAATGGTCTTACACTTAACATCTCAGCCTATAATGATCATACACTGCCCGACAAGAGAGGACCTCTCCCTCGGCTGCAAGGAACAGTGTTGCACTCTCTACTTATATGGATCCCGGGAATTAAAACCTTTTTGCAAACCTTGTAGAAACCATAATATATATACTTTTATGTCTCATATAAAATATACTTTGCAAAACAAATCTCAACGATTGAAATCGGCTGTCGACAGTCTTGGTTTCCATCAGTGAGAGTGCATTCCCGATCATTACCTTTGTCCGACAAAGGGGTTGATCCTGTCACTATGATCACCCACTCAGATGAATTCTCAGACTATCCCAACATACCCAGGTTTTGACCCCCGCTAAGGATCTCACAGATTGGTACATCAAAGGCAGCCCAATCCGACACCTAGTGCAGTATCATAATCGAGTCTAGGGGTCGGGTGTAACCTTCCAGTTTTGCCCATCAATCTCCAAGGTCTAGGGCAATACTGGAAATCTGGTCCAGTTCAAAGATTCAATTAATCCTACACTGTATATGCCTAGGGTCTCACCCTGGCAGCTGAGACAGGCCACCCCAACCGACTTGGTGGTACAACAGTGTCAGCCTTATCAGGATAGGTCTCCCCAGACCGATCCACTGGCTGTGAACATTCTAAACTAACATGAATCTCATTAAGTGTCCAGTTTAAAGGTATTACATAGAAACATACCAAGGGAACATGAATCAAATATGCACTCTTATTCATTTACAATAAACTCATAATGTACATCATTCTGATTGAAACTAAGGGCATACAAAACTGTCGAACACTCTCTCTGATGGAAGCCAAGACTTCCGGCAGCCGATTTCAATCGTTGAAATTTGTTTTGCAATATATATTATATATACGGATATAATATATATATATATTAGGGTTTCAAAATGTTTGTAAAAGGTTTTAATTCCCAAGATCCATGTGACTAGAGAGTGAAGCACTATTCTTTACAGCCGAGGGAGAGGTCCTCTCTTGTCGGGCAATGTATGATCATTATGCTCTGAGAGGTTAAGTGTAAGATCATTGAGGGTAATACCTGATGGGCTAATCTTGCATCTGCCCACAGTCCCTGGGTTTTTATAAAGTGGATTGGCCCAGGGACCACTTAGTGTAAGTGTTGAGCCCATTAGGTGTCCATGTGATGGGCTTCAGGGGGTTTGATAACTATAAATATAACCCTAGCAAGTGCACTAGTTATCAAGTAATATAAAAATATCGTTCCCACGAGGATTTAACAAAATAAGTATTAGAACTACAGCCTTCCCTAATTATTTGGACAATCGAATTTCAGATTTGAGAATAAGAACTAATGAAAAAACAGAAACAGGAAAACAAGAGCAGAAGTAATCTGTAGATAAGATAAGGACTATCCCTATCTCTTAAAGAGAACTCCTAATCCAAATCTGTATTTGGATTAGGAAACTCCTAATGAGATTAGGAGCTCTCTTTAAGGCTATAAAAGGAGGAGGGGGCGAACCATTCATCCCATCCCCAGAAATCTCATTGATACAAGATCTCAGAGCATAGAGAGAAGTCGAATATAGTGTGACTGCGCCTTCTCCCTGTGTTCTCCTGCCGCCGCCATACTACCAGTTCGTTCTCCAGTTCCATAGAAGTGATCAAGATCAGATCTTGATATCAGTCTTTGAAGTTGTGCTCAATGCCTCCATCGAATTCTTGTGAAGGGTTCGGTTCTTGGGAAAAACACTGTTGATTCTGCTCCACCCTACACTATGTCATCTTCAGTGGGAGCAGTCTTTGGAGATTTTCTTTGGGCGTGAACACCTTCATTGGGAGATACTATTTCTTCGTATCAGGTATATCCCTCTCCTTCCTTTTGGTTCAGATCTGGTTCGGTTCTTGGTTCAAGATTGATCCTTGAAAAATGCAATTTTTCTAAAATAGGGAATGCGATTCCTACATGGGAGAGAGAGAAATTTTTGAAATTTCGCCCTACCTTCCTGTAGGGTTCGGCCATCCATATGATGAATCTCTCATCCCTTCACTTTATTGGTCTCAACCTTACCGTCGGGGCCCTTCTTCCTCTTATAGATCCATTTGCAACAAATTGCTTTTACCCCAGGGGGCAGATCTACTAGAGTCCAGACTCCATTGGTCTCCATTGAGTCCATCTCAGCTCTCAAGGCATCTACCCACATCAAGGAATCTATCTCCAACATAGCTTCCGCATAAGTCATGGGATCCTCCTCACTAGTCAAGGCTTCCACCAGGTAACTATCCTAGTCAAAGACAAAATGAACTGGTGGCCTGGAAACTCGGGTAGATTTTCTAGGTTGGTCATTACCTCACATGTTGGACATCTCCCACTACTCCTGTGCTCTCCTTATCAAGAACTATTTCCTGACAATGAGTGTCCAGGATGTAATCATTTTCCAAGAACTGTGCATTTCGACTACAGAACACATTCTGCTCAGTTGGGTCATAAAATAGGTAACCCACAGAGCCTTTTGGGTAGCCTACAAATAGGCAACGACTGGTCTTGGATTCCAATTTGTCCGGACTTGTTCTTTTAACGTGTGCTAGACAACCCCAAATCTTCAAGTGTCGTACACTTGGTTTCTTTCTGGTCCAAAGCTCATAGAGAGTCTTCGGAACTGATTTGGTCGGAACCCGGTTCAACAAGTATATCGCAGTCCAATGCGTATCCCCAAAAGGATGTGGGTAATTCTGAATGGATGAGAAGTGACTGGACCATATCCAATAAGGTCCTATTCCTCCTCTCTGAAACATCATTAAGTTGTGGTGTAGCAGGAGGAGCTAACTGTGATATTATCCCGTTGACCTTCAAATAGTCCCTGAATTCGTCAGGGAGATGCTCGCCTCCTCAATCCGATGGAAGGGTCTTAATTTCTCCCACCAACTATTTCTCGGCCTCTTATCTGAACTCATTGAACTTTTCAAAGGATTCGGACTTGTGTCTTATTAGGTACATGTAACCATACCGAGAATAATTATCGGTAAATGTAATGAAGTATACGTGCTGGTTATGAGTCTTAACACTCGAGGGACCACACACATCAGTATGTATTAGGTCAAGCACGCCTATACATATTTCAGGCTTTTCGTTAAATGGCCATTTCGTCATCTTACCCTGAAAGCAAGGCTCACAAATGGGAAGTGAAGGGATGAGATATCCATCGTATGGACGCTCAAATCTTGCATAATAGATTGGGCGAATTTCAAAAATTTCTCTCCATCTTATTAGGAATCGTATTCCCTATTTTATAAATAGTATCTCCCAATGGAGGTGTTCATGCCCAAGGAGGGAAGCAAAAACTGCTCCCACTGAAGATGGCACAGTGCAGGATGGAGCAGAATCAAAAGCATTCTTCAAAAGAACCAGATCCTTCACAAGAATCAGCTGGACGACACGTGAGCACTTCTTCCAATCAGCCCTTTCACAAAGGACTGATATCAAGATCCAATCTTGATTACTCCTACTGACAAGAGGAGATCGAACAGGCAGATATGGTTGCGGCAGGAAGGAGGTGGCAAGAAAGAATTTTCGCAGAGGTGCTGAATTCTTTTTCTGTGATTTCAGCTCTGAAGAGAATGTGAATATTGAATTTTTTCTATAGGCGGCAGGCTCCCTCCTCATTTTATAAGCTTAAAGGGATCAGCTCCTAATCCCATTAGGAGTTGCTGATCCAAATATGATTTGGATCAGAATTCCCTTTAAGTGATAAGGATAAACCCTTATCTTATCGACAGATTAGATCAGCCCCCTCCTAATCCTATTAGGAGGTTTCCAGATCTGAATCACATTCAGATCTGGACTCTCTGAGTGGATAGGGTTAAGACCTAATTCTATCTGCTAATCTAATATCAGAATTCATGAAGGGTGAAGGGATGAGAGATCCATCCCATGGACGCCCAAAGAGTGCGGAATAAGGGGGCGAATTTCAAAAATTTCTCTCCCTTCAACTGGGAATCGCATTCCCTATTTAGAAAATCATATTTTCAAGGATCATTCTTGAACCATAAACTGAACCAGATCTGAACCAAAAAGAGTAGGAGAGGATTATACCTGATACGGAGAAACAATATCTCCCAATGGAGGTGTTCACGCCCAAGGATGGATCCAAAATCTGTTCCCACTGAAGATGGCGTAGTGCAGGATGGAGTAGAATCAGCAATGTTCTTCTCCAAGAACTCTGTCCTTCGCAAGAAATAGTAGGATGGCACGTGAGCATAACCTTCTATCAAATCTTCCTCCAAGAACTGATGTCAAGATCAAATCTTGACTTCTCCCACTGGTGGAGATCGAACTGGCAAAACAGGGTGGCAAGAAAGAATTCGCAGGGTGCAGAATTCTCTCTTCTTGTGATTTCAGCACTGAAGAAAATCTGATTGTGTGTTTCCTAAAGGCTGCCACCCCCTCTTTCATTTTGTTAACCAAAAAGATCAGCTCCTAATCCAATTAGGAGCTGCTTATCCAAATATTTGGATAAGACCCCTTTTAGGTGATAGGGATAAACCCTTATCTTATCTGCGGATTAGATTAGCTTTCTCCTAATTTCATTAGGAGGTTTCTAGATCTAAATCACATTCAGATCTGGACACTATGAGTGGATAGGGTCAAAACCCTATCCTATCTGCTAATCCATCTCAGAATTTGCGCCATTATTAACTAATAAAATAGCCCAGTTCGAAATGGGCTTTAGGCCCATTAAGCTTATGTGCTCACTTAACCTTCCTAACTGCTACCCAGTTGGGCTTCCTTGAATGGCAAGGGACCCAAGCTTATGTGCACCCCCTGAAACCCATCAAATGGGCTCTATGGGCCCAACACTTACCCTAAGGGGTCCCTGGGCCAACCACCTTGTAACACCCAGGGACTGTGGGCAGATGCAAGATTAGCCCATCAAGTATTATCCTGAATGGTCTTACACTTAACCTCTCCCTCGGCTGCAAGGAATAGTGTTGCACTCTCTACTTATATGGATCCCGGGAATTAAAACCTTCTTGCAAATATTTTAGAAACCATAATATATATACTTTTATATCTCATATAAAATATACTTTGCAAAACAAATCTCAACGGTTGAAATCGGCTGCCGGCAGTCTTGGATTCCATTAGTGAGAGTTTATCCCCGATCATTACCTTTGTCCGACAAAGGGGCTGATCCTCTCACTATGATCACCCACTCAGATGAATTCTCAGACTGTCCCAACATACCCAGGTTTTGACCCCCACTAAGGATCTCACTGAATGGTACATCAAAGACAGCCCAAACCGACACCTAGTGCAGTATCATAATCAAGTCTAGGGGTTGGGTGTAACTTTCCAGTTTTGCCCATCAATCTCCAAGGTCCAGGGCAATACTGGAAATCTGGTCCAGTTCAAAGATTCAATTAATCCTACACTATACGTGCCTAGGGTCTCTCCCTGGCAGCTGAGACCGGCCACCCCAACCGACTTGGTGGCACCACAGTGTCAACCTTGTCAGGATAGGTCTCCCCAGACTGATCCACTGGCTGTGAACATTCTAAACTAACACAAGTCTCATTAAGTGTCCAGTTTAAGGGTATTATACAGAAAACATACCAAGGGAACATGAATCAAATATGCACTTTTATTCATTTACAATAAACTCATAAAGTACATCATTCTGATTGAAGCTAAGGGCATACAAAACTGTCTAACAGCTACCACTTGCACTTAGGTCCAATCAGGTACTAGCCGGAGTCCCAGGCCTTCCACGTGTTTCTCAAACACTTTCTGTGATAGTGGCTTCGTCAATGGGTCTGCTACATTTTCCATTGACCCTACCTTCTGAATCAGGACGTCCCCTCTACCAACAATCTCCCGTAGTATGTGGTACTTCCTCTCGATGTGCTTCGACTTCGAGTGGGCTTGTGGCTCCTTAGCCTGAGCAATGGCTCCATTGTTGTCATACAACAATGGGATGGGTGATGTGCTGGACGGAACTACTCCCAATTCGTGAACGAATTTCTTCATCCAGACGGCTTCTTTAGCAGCCTCACTTGCGGCAATGTACTCGGCCTCGGTTGTGGAGTCTATAGTGGACCCCTATTTGCTACTTTTCCAGCAAACAGCACACGATCCTATCGTGAAAACATATCTAGATGTAGACTTTCTATCATCTGGGTCCGACTGGAAATCGGCATCTGTATACCCTTGGATCTGTAGTGAGCTACCGTCGAATACTAGACAAAACTCTTTTGTCCTTCGAAGGTACTTAAGTGTGTTTTTCACAGCAATCCAATGCTCCTGACATGGGTTGGCCTGAAATCTGCTTACTACACTCACTGCCTGAGCTATGTCAGGACGAGTGCACAACATGTCATACATGATGCTCCCTACGGCAGAGGCATAGGGAACGTCTTTCATGCCATCAATCTCCTCAGAAGTCTTGGGAGACATCTTCTTGGAGAGAGTGACTCCGTGCCTAAAAAGAACATTTCCTTTCTTGGAGCTTTCCATGCTGTATCTCTTGACTATTTTGTCAATGTAAGTAGATTGAGATAATCCTATTATCCACTTTGATCTATCTCTATAGAGTCAATGACCCAGTATATAGGAGGCTTCTCCAAGATCTTTCATGGAGAATTGCTGTGATAGCCATACTTTCACCATAGTTAACATTCCTACCTCATTCCCAATGAGTAGCAGAATGTCATCTACATACAGAACCAAGAAGGTAACCTTATCTCCACTGTACTTCCTGTAGACACAAGGTTCATCCGGATTCTGCTAGAAGTCAAACGATTTGACAACAGTCAAAACGGATGTTCCAACATCTAGAAGCTTGCTTAAGTCCATAAATGGATCTGTTAAGTTTACATACCATGTTTTCCTAACCTGCAGCAATGAAGCCTTGCGGCTGCTGCATATAGATATCTTCAGTAAGATCTCCATTTAGGAATGCAGTTTTGACATCCATCTGCCAAATCTCATAATCATGGTATGCTGCTACAGCTACCAGGATCCTAATGGATTTAAGCATGGCCACAGGCGAAAAGGTTTCCTCATAATCGATGCCCTCTTTCTGAGTGTACCCTTTCGCCACTAGACGAGCTTTGAAGGTCTCAACCCTACCATCGGGGCCCTTCTTCCTCTTGTAAATCCATTTGCAACCGATTGCTTTTACCCCGGAAGGCGGATCTACTAGAGTCCAAACTCCATTGGTCTCCATTGAGTCCATCTCTGCCCTCATGGCCTCTACCCACTTCTGAGAATCTATGTCTAACATAGCTCCCGCGTAAATCACGGGATCCTCCTCACTAGTCATGGTTTCCACCAGGTAACTATCCTGGTCATAACCATAACGGACTGGTGGCCTGGATACCCGAGTGGATCATCTAGGTTGGTACTAGAACTTGTGAAACATCTCCTACTACTCCTGAGCTCTCCTCATCAAGAACAATTTCCTGACGATGGGTGTCCAGGATGTAATCGGTTTCCCAGAATTGCGCATTTTGACTGCATAACACTTTTTGCTCACTTGGGTGATAGAATAGATAACCTACAGAGCCTTTTGGGTAGCCTACAAATAGGCAACGACTGGTCTTGGATTCCAACTTGTCTGCACTCGTTCTTTTAACGTGTGCTGGACAACCCCATATCTTCAAGTGTCTAACACTTGGTTTCTTTCCGGTCCAAAGTTCATATGGAGTATTCGGAACCGATTTGGTTGGAACCCGATTCAGTATGTAAATCGCAGTTTGTAATGCGTAACTCCAAAAGGATGTGGGTAACTCTGAGTGTATGAGAAGTGAATGGACCATATCCAATAAGGTCCTATTGCTCCTCTCTGAAACACCGTTAAGTTGTGGTGTAGCAGGAGGAGCTAATTGTGATACTATCCCATTGTCCTTTAAGTATTCCCTGAATTCGTCAGAGAGATACTCGCCGCCTCGATCTGATCGATGGGCTTTAATTTCTCTCCCTAACTGTTTCTCGACCTCTTATCTAAACTCTTTGAACTTTTCAAAGGATTCAGGCTTGTGTCTCATTAGGTACACGTAACCATTTCGTGAAAAATCATCTGTGAAGGTGATGAAATACACATGTTGATTCCGTGTCCTAACACTCAGGGGACCACATACATCAGTATGTATTAGGTCAAGAGTGCCTGTACATCTTTCAGGCTTACCGTTAAATGGCCATTTCGTCATCTTGCCTTGTAGGCAAGGCTCACAAGTGGGAAGATCTTCTACAGTTAGAAAATCCAAAGGACCATCCTTTACGAACCTTGTGATTCGGTCAACACCGATGTGGCCAAGTCGGTAATGCCACAGACACGTGGGATTAACTGTATCACAGGCTCTCTTCTTGACAACACGTGGGATTCTACAGCTGAATTTTTTTTTTTTTTTTTTTTGATAACACCTTCCAATACATGAACTCATTAACGTGGTCTCAACATGCCTAACAAAACAAGTTCTAGAATAATCAACCCCTGTTTGTCCGTTAGAAACCAAATGCTCACAAGGGTCAACTCTGTATTGCATTTTGCCCATTAATCATTCAAACTACTGAGATGCCTTCCTTAGCCAGAAATTTCAGCTAGATTTTCCTGCATCCTTCCTTGTCTATCCTCCCTAAGCACATGATTCAAGGTGGTTTGCAATCATTCAAAACATGTCTCTAAGGAGCAGAAATTTCAAAAGGAAAGGTAAAAAATGATGATCAAAGCATGCTAGAGTTCAAAAAAATTTTATCAACCCCTTACTCCTCCCCCACACTTAGGTTATACATTGTCCTCAATGTATGGAATGCATCAAAAGAACAAGGAGAGAGATTTAAGAGGACTTCCCTGAATGCCTCGTTGAGATCCTGCAGATGTGAGATACTAAAAAGAGAAAAACACACTCATAAGAAAAAAGAAAAAAAAACTGAACAAACTTAATGGGTTGCCTCCCACAAGAGCTCGTTTTAAGTCGTGAGCTTGACTTTCACCTTTCCTTCATGGTGGTTTCAAGGAGAGAACGGACCCATGGTGGATGGGTTGCTCTCCTTCAATATAATGTTTCAACCGGTGTCCATTTACCTTGAATGTACTCCCATCATCATTATGTAGTTTGATTGCTCCATACGGGAATACTTTAGCCACCTCAAAAGGTCCGCTCCCAGGAAATAGCTTTAGGCGAGAATTAAAGAGCAGCACCTTATCTCCTTCCTTGAACTCCTTCCCAGCAATTCGAGAATCATGCCATGCCTTGGTTTTTTCTTTGTAGGTGCGGGCATTCTTGTAAGCGTGATTCCTCCATTCATCTTACTCGTTGAGCTGAAGTTTCCTTGCCTCACCTGCATTGCTTAATTCAAAATTCAGAAATTTGGTAGCCCAATAAGCTTTATGTTCCAACTCAACGACTAAATGGCATGCTTTGCCGAAAACTAGTTGGTAGGGCGACATACCAATTGGGGTTTTAAATGCAGTACGGTAAGCCCAAAGTGCATCATCTAACTTTAAGGACCAATCTCTTCTGGATGTGGTAACCATTTTTTCTAAAATCTGCTTTAATTCCCTATTAGAAACCTCTACTTGACCACTGGTCTGAGGGTGGTAAGGGGTTGCAATTCGGTGTGTAACACCATACTTATTTAACAGTTGTTCAAATTGCCTATTGCAAAAGTGCTTTCCCCCATCACTTATGATGGCTTGAGGTGTTCCAAAACAAGTAAATATGAATTTTTTCATGAATTTAATGACAACTCGAGCATCATTAGTAGGGTAGGCACATGCTTCCACCCATTTGCTCACATAGTCCACAGCCACAAGTATATAAGAATTATTAACAAACTTTGGAAAACGTCACATGAAATCGATGCCCCACACATCAAATATTTCGCAGACAAGTATGTTGCTCAAGGGCATCTCATTTCTTCGGGAGATATTACCTGTCCTTTGGCAATGATCGCAAGCACTTACATATTTGAATACGTCTCTGAAGAGTGATGGCCAATACAAACTGCTTTGAAGAATTTTTGAAGCAGTTCTTGATGTTCCATGGTGACCTCCGGCTTCTTTGTCATGGCAGAATTGTATGACACTTTGTACTTCCTCCTCAGAAATACATCTTCTTATCAAGCCGTCCCTGCAGATTTTATACAAGTAGGGTTCATCCCACAAGTAATATTTCACATCAGAGAAAAATTTCTTTCTCTGTTGATATGTCAGGTGAAGAGGCATCACATTCCCTGCCAAGAAATTAGCCAAATCAGCAAACCAAGGTTCATTTTTATCATTAACCACATAGAGTTGCTCATCTGGGAATTCATCATGTAAGGCTGAATTATCAATGTTTTCAACATACTTTTCATCCAGCCTTGATAAATGGTCAGCTACCGTATTCTCACTACCCTTCTTATCCTTAATTTCAAAATCAAATTCTTGTAACAGCAAGATCCACCGTAGCAGCCTAGGTTTTGCATCCTTCTTAGCAAGCAGATACCTCAGGGCAGCAAGGTCAGTGAATATGATGACTTTAGATAAGAGTAAATAGGATCTGAATTTTTCAATAGAAAATACTACTGCAAGTAGTTCTTTTTCGGTAGTGGAATAATTTTTTTGTGCTTCATTCATGGTCTTACTTGCATAGTAATGGTATGAAATTTCTTATCCTTTCTTTGCCCTAAAACTGCGCCTAAGGTATCATTGCTTGCATCACACATTATTTCGAAGGATAGTTCCCATTCAGGAGCTGATACAATCGGTGCTTGAATCAATTTCTCTTTAAGGGTATTGAATGCTTGCAAACAATCATCAGTGAAATCAAAAGGCACATCCTTAACTAGCAAATTTGTTAGGGTCCTGGCAGTTTTCGAGAAATCTTTGATGAACCGCCTATAAAAACCGGCATGCCCGAGAAGGCCCCTAACATCTTTTATTAATTGTGGTGGAGGTAATTTTTCAATTAGTTCTATTTTAGCTTTATCAACCTCGATGCCCCGGGAGGACACCTTATGCCCTAGAACGATTCCTTCTCTAACCATGAAATGGCATTTTTCCCAGTTTAAAACAAGGTTAGATTCCTCACACCTTTGGAGTACATTTTCCAAATTAATCAAGCATTCATCGAATGATGATCCATAAATAGAGAAATCGTCCATGAAGACTTCCATGAAGTCATCGATGAAGTCACCAAATAATGACATCATACACCGTTGGAAAGTGGCAGGGGCATTGCACAGTCCAAAAGGCATTCTCCTAAAGGCAAAGGTCCCGTAAGGGCAAGTAAAAGTGGTTTTTTCCTGATCTATTAGTGCAATGGGTACTTGAAGGTACCCAGAGTAGCCGTCCAGGAAGCAATAATATTCGTGCCCTACAAGTCTCTCTATCATCTGATCAATAAAAGGCAGTGGAAAGTGATCTTTCCTGGTGGCCTCATTTAATTTTCGATAGTCTATGCACACCCTCCAGCCAGTTATTGTTCTTGTGGGAGTTGATTCATTATTTTCATTTATGATTACAGTCATCTCACCTTTCTTTGGTACGACTTGAACGGGACTTACCCATGATGAATCTGAAATTGTTTAAATAATACCTGCTTCGAGCCATTTTAGAATTTCTGCCTTTACCACCTGTTGCATTTTTGGATTCAGCCTCCTTTGTGGTTGTGCCTTGGGACTGCAGCCTTCCTCCATCAGAATTTTGTGCGTGCATACCAACGGGCTGATTCCTTTTATGTCTGCAATGCTCCATCCTATGGCCGATATGTGTTGCTTGAGTACCCTCACAAGCTTTTCCTCTTGGAAGCCTGTCAAATCAGAAGAGATGATTACAGGTAAGGTGGAACTGTCTTCCAAAAACATATATTTTAAATGAAAAGGTAAGGGTTTGAGTTCCAAAGCTGGAGGTGCTTTGATGGAGGGTAATAGTTGTTTAGAGGGGATCGGCCCATCTAATGGTAAAGACTTCCCTTTTCTTGGCTTGCATTCTTCTTGGCCGGCCTCTAAATAGTTTATTACCTCCTCTACTTCGTCCTCCACTAACTGCATCTTATTACCAAAATTAATGAGATAGTTTGCAAGTGAGTCATCTATCTTTGTTTTATTAATTTCTGCTGCCACCAGATCAATGGAGTCGATTACATAAACTTCATGTTCTTTATGTTAGACAGTTTTGTATGCCCTTAGCTTCAATCAGAATGATGTACTTTATGAGTTTATTGTAAATGAATAAAGATACATATTTGATTCATGTTCCCTTGGTATGTTTCTGTGTAATACCCTTAAACTGGACACTTAATGAGACTCGTGTTAGTTTAGAATGTTCACAGCCAGTGGGTCGGTCTGGGAAGACCTATCCTGACAAGGCTGACACTGTGGTGCCACCAAGTCGGTTGGGGTGGCCTGTCTCAGCTGCCAGGGTGAGACCCTAGGCACATACAGTGTAGGATTAATTGAATCTTTGAACTGGACCAGATTTCTAGTATTGCCCTGGACCTTGGAGATTGATGGGCAAAACTGGAAAGTTACACCCGACCCCTAGACTCGATTATGATACTACACTAGGTGTCGGATTGGGCTGTCTTTGATGTGCCAATCAGTGAGATCCTTAGCGGGGGTCAAAACCTGGGTATGTTGGGACAGTCCGAGAATTCATCTGAGTGGGTGATCATAGTGACAGGATCTGCCCCTTTGTCGGACAAAGGTAATGATCGGGGATGCACACTCACTGATGGATCCGGCAGCCGATTTCAACCGTTGAGATTTGTTTTGCAAAATATATTTTATATAAGATATAAAAGTATATATGTATGGTTTCTAAATTGTTTGCAAGAAGGTTTTAATTCCCGGGATCCATATAAGTGGAGAGTGCAACACTGTTCCTTGAGCCAATCTTTAGCTCTATCACGCAATGAAAAAGGAAATAATCTTAACCTAATTGCATCATCACTAACTCCAATGTGTTTAAATGTATCACATATATCAAGGAAATTAACGATGTGTGCATTAGGGTCATCACTTGGTGACCCACTAAACTGAATACTAGTTTGGATCATTTGAATTATTGCAGGTTTTATTTCAAAATTATTGGCGTGGATGGTAGGCTTGCAAATGCTGGATGTCGCCCCATCAATGTTTGGACAAGCATAGTCCAAGAGGGTGTGATTTCCTTCTGCCATCTCTCCTTCTATCTCTATGGCTGGTTCGCAAATAACAACCTCTTCTCTTGATTTTCCTTTGTTGGCCATTTGCAACAAACGAAGGGTCATTTCAATTTCTGGATCAAATTCAGCTAACCCTTCCTATCTAGTACGTGTCATGCACTAGTAAATCTGAACCAACAAAAAAATTCGAACAAAAAAAATAAAAATAAAAATAATAACAGATATAAAAAGAAATAAAAAGAAAATAATAACAGAAATAAAAGTTCCAAATTAATCAAGGTTAACAAATTCTAATATTATTTTAGGATTAAATCCCCAGCAACGGCGCCAAAAACTTGATAGCTATAAATATATAACCTTAGCAAGTGCACTAGTTATCAAGTAGTATAAAAATATCGTTCCCACGGGGATTTAACAAAATAAGTATTAGAACCACCATCTTCCCTAATTATCTGGACAATCGAATTTCAGATTTGAGCAAGATCTACTGAAAATAAAAGCTAGAGAAAGATAATAGAAACAAAGGTGATCACTAACCGAATATGCAATGGATGAAATCGCTAGGGCTTTTGGTCCACCCAACCAATGTAATGAATATTGATGGGTTCGATTAACCAAGATTATTTGTCATTCCCATAAGCTGAGGTCTTTCTAATGTTATTTAATATTCTCTCTCGAGATATACTAAACCTACGCCCATCAGGTAGCCCTTCGATCTCTCGAGTAGAGCTCTCAAGATGGAAGTGCATTAAGTCCAAGGAAACCATTAAATTCAGAAGAATCATGTATATATATCTCTATATATCATTCAATTCACACTATAAATTATTCAGTCGATTATGTGAATTCCTCTCTCGATTCATTCACATAACTCAAATCAATTAAGAGGTGGCCAAGCTCTTAACTACATTAAGCACAATAATTCATAGAGTATATGAAAATCACAATCTTGGATAAGTCATAAAGATAAAAATATATTCATTAACATGATTAGGCTTTCCTTAGCCCTATCAAGAAATAAATCAGTTCATGATAAGAGAATTAAAGCAAACAAAGGGAAAGAAAGAACTCTTGAATTCGCCCATGGTGCTGAGATCTCCTCTTCTTGCCGCCACCTTCTTCTTGAGATTTCTTGAATTCTTGATCTCCTTTCCTCTCTTTCTTGACTTATTTTCTCCCCTCCTGACTGATAGCTCAATACAATTCATGATCCCCTAAAGCTGGTCCGCCCCCTCCTTTATATAGATTAAAGGGGAGGGGGTGGTTTCTACTTTCTCTTGAAGTTGATCTTTATAAGAAATAGAAAGTCCTATCCTAATTCTAATCCTATCCCTTTATCTCTTGAACTCAATCCTTTTATCACTTTAAGATTATATCAAGAATTTAAATCTGGAAGGATTCTTCTTAGTTTCTTGTTCTTGGATTCGTAATAGACCTCCTCTGCGAATTGGGCTTCAGCCAGGCTTTTCTGTGAGTTGGGCTTCAGCTATGGATTAGGCCTTCCTATGAATTTTCCACGATTTCGAGCCCGGAATTGACTTCTATGCAGGCCGAATCAGCGAAAGCCTAACACATGAAAGTTGTGGATTTTTCTCTTATCTTTCTAGTGGATCTTGAATCAGCCAATTCGGAGTTCGGAGACACGAGTTAGACCCAAATCACTGAACGATGTCGAAACTGTGAAAAATCATCCGATTTGTCTTTCTTTGCTCTTGATGCCTTCTTTCATACCCTGGACCAAATTACAAGAAATATGAGTCCAATTAGATGCTAATTTAGTATAAAAGACAGAATAATGGGGGATAAAACTATGATAAATTCTATTCTCATCAGGTATTTCAGCCGACGTAGTTTCGGTTATGTTATTTTTAGAGAAGGATGTAGAACATAGAGACCGTTCTCCAGTTCCCCGTATGCGATGAATCTATTGTTTCTTTTAATAGTAATCGTATTACTAAAGAAGACAGAATAACCATCTGCACACAGTTTTGAGACAGAAATCAAATTTCTCTTTTAAATTTTGTACATAAAGACAATCTCTCAGAATAACCATCCACGGTTCCTATGGCCGCAGCTACAACAGTTGTAGTAGTCCCCAAGTAGAGTGTGACTTCTCCTTCACTCAGTCTTCTGCTTACCTTGAACCCCTGCAGTGAGTTACATGCATGAGTTGAAGCCCCAGAGTCAATACACCAGGACGCAGAATAAATTGGTTACTATAACACTTGTTTCGAAATTACCTTTCTTGGATTCCAGGTAGGCAGGACAGTTCCTTTTCCAGTGGCCGGTCTTCTTGCAAAAATGACAGGCATCTAATGCCTTGTCCTTCCTCTATTTCTTGGGTTTGGCAGCCTTCTTCTGGGGCTTTCTCTTTGCCTTCCTTTTCTTGCCCGATTTGCTAGTTTCCACAAGCATGGCAATGGGCTCATCCTTTTTAATCAATTCTTCGGCCCTCTGCAACATATTGCTGAGTTCCTGCAAGCTGACGTTCAGCTTGTTCATGTAGTAGTTCATGATGAATGGATTAAAGGATGGAGGTAGAGAGTTGAGAATAGCATCGATCTGTGTTACCAGATCCAACCCGGATCCAAGAGCCTCCAGTTCATTGATATAGCCCATCATCCGAAGACAATGGTCGTGAACCTGTTGGCCCTTGGACATCTGCGCGGTCATGAACTATTTCAAGACCTTTTGCCGAGTAGAACGATTCTACTCTTCGTACATTGTCTTCAGACTATCTAGTACGTCCTTAGTTAGTTCGATCTGATCGAACTACCTCTGAATAGGATTGTCTAAAGAGACAATGATATTGCAGCGGGCAAGGGAGTTTTTCTCCTCCCATTCTTGGTATTCTCTTCTCCGGGCCTCGGAAGCCCTATCTCCCGGACGATCCAGGGCCGGATTCTTGGCTACCTTATCCAACTTTTTAGAGGTTAAGACCAACATAAGGTTCCTGTACCAGTCGGCATAGTTTGGGCCCTTTCAACTTGTTTTCATCAAGCAATTTTGCAAATGATCCGTTTGCCATTTTCTGATAAAAGAGCAAACATCAGTCCACAACCTAATTTGATTCATGTTCATTTCATAGATATGGATTTTAATCTACGTTCCATTTCCATTTATTCATCTCTGAGATTTCCCTCCTTTCTCAGTGATGGAGACTACGGGTCATCTCTGGAAATGTGGGAAATCACATAGGTTGCATGGAGCCAACTGTTTTAGCTGCATAACCCCACCACCTTTCTGTGAAGGATCATATCCACTCATCATATGAGTTTTCCCTTTGACCTCTGTCAGACAAGGTTCAGAGCCGTTTTCAGGTAAACCTTTCTATCCAGTGAGTGCTTACCCATCATATTCGTGAATGCCAAGGTACCGTGAGAGAGTTCCCATTTTCTGGTGAAGCCCCTCCCACATCGGTCTATGACGCCCCTATCATCTTATGAAACACTTAGACAAGTCCAACAGCAAATGGATAGCCCATTTTCTGGTGTGTTTCCTCATTACTGAAGGACCCATCCTCATGCTAATGATGGAAGGCCTTTAGAGAGTTCATCATATGAATCTCCCTATCATATGCACTCATATTAGCTGGAGGGAACAGTTAATTACGCCCTTGTTCTTATTTTAGGTCAAACCATAGTGGCTCCCACTAACTTTCATGAAGCCAGATTTCGGTGGGCCTAAATCGGCTAGGGTTCCGCACGTAACCTCTTGATGAGGTGTGGGGCCCACCACTCAGGGAGGTCATCCAATAACCAAAAGGGACACCATGGCAATGATGTGCATTCAGCCATGTTGTGCGCAAGAGCCACTGTCGATTGAGCATGGGCCAAGCACTTATGGCCCATGTATGTAGCACATCACACATCCATACATCACATGCAGGGATAAATTGATCTAATCAATTAATCATCTGTAAGGCCCATTTGAAGCCCATTTTAAATCCATAATATTAATCATTAATATTATCTAGGTATATGGGCCGAATGGTTCAACCCATATAGCTTTAACGTTAAGTGGGCTTTTAGCAGTTTTAAGTATTTAAAATTGGGCCTTTACAGGTTGGGCCGAATTAACTATTTAATTAAACATCAATCCTCAGGCCCATTAGTGGGAAAATTAGGGCTGACTTTCAGCCTTGATTAAACCCTAGATTTGGTCCAAATAGTTTGAACCAATCTTGGTTCGAATGGGTCTAGGGTTTGATCTTTAATTAAATCTTTAATTCAAGAAAATAATCTGAAATTAAATACTGATAAAAGAAGATCAAGAATCAGTCAATCAGGGCTGTTCGCACAATCCATCCTGCAAAATAGAGGTTAGATTACGGTTTGTAGTTTCATAAACTGCAAATCGCAGATTGTAGTTCTCCCATCTGCGAATTCTACTTTTCTGTGCCGCCATTTTCGATCCAAAATAAAATAAATAGAAATCCTATTTCTATTAATGATTACATCAGATCGAATACCTAATACATTGAGTCTAGAAAATAAAAAAAAAAGAAATTATTTACAGACTAAATGTAATGAATAAATCAAGAAACTGCAAATCTTGCAGGTTCCCTGCGCAAACCAAGAATTCGATCTCCTCTTGTACGAACAGCCCATAAATTAAGAAGATCATAAAGAACAGTTCTAAATAATAATCAGATTTATATAAAATTAATTTGAGATTATTCACCCATTAATTTTGGGAACAAATTTCCCAAAACCCATATCTGCGCAAATCGGGTAGAACGCCTTCTGCCCATTTCCGCAGGTTCAGATCTGAAACAAATTGGTTCAAGATTTGAACCATGGCTCTGATACCACTGAAGGGATGAGAGATCCATTCCATGGACGCCCAAAGATTGCGGAATAAGGGGGCGAATTTCAAAAGTTTCTCTCCCTTCAACTGGGAATCGCATTCCCTATTTAGAAAATCATATTTTCAAGGATCATTCTTGAACCATAAACTGAACCAGATCTGAACCAAAAAGAGTAGGAGAGGATTATACCTGATATGGAGAAACAGTATCTCCCAATGGAGGTGTTCACACCCAAGGAAGGATCCAAAATCTGCTCCCACTAAAGATGGCGCAGTGCATGATGGAGCAGAATCAACAATGTTCTTCTCCATGAACTCTATCCTTCGCAAGAAACAGCAGCATGGCACGTGAGCACAGCTTCCTATCAATTCTTCCTCCAAGAACTGATGTCAAGATCAAATTTTGACTTCTCCCACTGGTGGAGATCGAACTGGCAAAACAAGGCGGCAATAACAGGGAGGCGGCAAGAAAGAATTCACAGGGTGCAGAATTCTCTCTTCTTGTGATTTCAGCATTGAAGAAAATCTGATTGTGTGTCTCCTAAAGGCTGCCGCCCCCTCCTTCTTTTATTAACCTAAAAGATCAACTCCTAATCCAATTAGGAGCTTCTTATCCAAATTTGATTTGGATAAGACCCCTTTTAGGTGATAGGGATAAACCCTTATCTTATCTGCAGATTAGATTAGCTTTCTCCTAATCTCATTAGGAGGTTTCTAGATCTGAATGATTCAGATCTGGACACTATGAGTGGATAGGGTCTTGACCCTATCCTATCTGCTAATCCATCTCAGAATTTGGCCCATTATTAACTAATAAAATAGCCCAGTTCGAAATGGGCTTTAGGTCCATTAAGCTTATGTGCTCACTTAACCTTCCTAACTGCTGCCCAGTTGGGCTTCCTTGTATGGCGTGGGACCCAAGCATTGATCTACACATCAGCCACATGGGTTTGGCCCAGCCTAAGTTACAAGGCCTGGCCAAATACACTGTTATAGACAGTGCACCCCCTGAAACCCATCAAATGGGCTCTATGGGCCCAACACTTACCCTAAGTGGTCCCTGGGCCAAGCCACCTTGTAACACCCAGGGACTGTGGGTAGATGCAAGATTAGCCCATCAGGTATTATCCTCAATGGTCTTACACTTAACCTCTCAGCCCATAATGATCATACACTGCCCGACAAGAGAGGACCTCTCCCTCGGCTGCAAGGAACAGCATTGCACTCTCTACTTATAACGATCCCAGGAATTAAAACCTTCTTGCAAACATTTTAGAAACCATAATATATAAACTTTTATATCTCATATAAAATATACTTTGCAAAACAAATCTCAACGGTTGAAATCGGCTGCCGGCAGTCTTGGTTTCCATCAAAGAGAGTACATCCCCGATCATTACCTTTGTCCGACAAAGGGGCTGATCCTGTCACTATGATCACCCACTCCGATGAATTCTCAGACTATCCCAACATACCCAGGTTTTGACCCCCGCTAAGGATCTCATTAAATGGTACATCAAAGACTGCCCAATCTGACACCTAGTGCAATATCATAATCGAGTCTAGGGGTCGGGTGTAACTTTCCAGTTTTGCCCATCAATCTCCAAGGTCCAGGGCAATACTGGAAATATGGTCAAGTTCAAAGATTCAATTAATCCTACACTGTATGTGCCTAGGGTCTCACCCTAGCAGCTGAGACAGGCCGCCCCAACTGACTTGGTGGCACCACAGTGTCAACCTTGTCAGGATAGGTCTCCCCAGACCGATCCACTGGCTGTGAACATTCTAAACTAACACGAGTCTCATTAAGTGTCCAGTTTAAGGGTATTACACAGAAACATACCAAGTGAACATGAATCAATTACGCACTTTTATTCATTTACTATAAACTCATAAAGTACATCATTCTGATTGAAGCTAAGGACATTCAAAATTGTCTAACATTTCGCCCCTCATTTAACTGATCAAATCAGCCCAGTTCGAAATGGGCTTTAGGCCCAATAAGGTTATGTGCTCACTTAGCCTTCCAAATTGCTGCCCAGTTGGGTTTCCTTGTATAGCGTGGGACCCAAACATTTATCTACACATCAGCCAGATGGGTTCAGCCCAGCCTTTGTTTCAAGGCCTGACCGAATACACTGTTATGGACAGCGCAAATCTTGCGGAAGAAAGGGGCGAATTTAAAAAATTTTTCTCTCCCTTCAACTGGGAATCGCAGTCCCTATTTAGAAAATCATATTTTCAAGAATCATTCTTGAACCATAAACTGAACCAGATCTGAACCAAACGGAGTAGGAGATGATTATACTTGATACGGAGAAATAGTATCCCCCAACGAAGGTGTTCACGCCCAAGGAAGGATCCAAAGACTGCTCCCACTGAAGATGGCGTAGTGCCGGATGGAGCAGAATCAGCAGTATTCTTCTCCAAGAATTCTGTCCTTCGCAAGAAACAGCAGGGTGGCACGTGAGCACAGCTTCCTATCAATTCTTTCTCAAAGAACTGATGTCAAGATCGAATCTTGACTTCTCCCACCACTAGAGATCGAACTAGCAAACAGAGCGGCAAGAACAAGGAGGCGGCAAGAAAGGATTCTGCAGGGTTGCTGAATTCTTTCTCCTGTGTTTTCAGCACTAAAGAGGATGTGAATAATCTCTACCAATGGCTGCCGCTCCTTTCTTTTCTTGTAACATACCAAGGGAACATGAATCAAATATGCACTTTTATTCATTTACATAAACTCATAAAGTCATGATTCTGATTGAAGCTAAGGTCATTCAAAACTGTCTAACAATTTGCCCCTCATTTAACTGATCAAATCAGCCCAGTTCAAAAATGGGCTTTAGGCCCAATAAGGTTATGTGCTCACTTAGCCTTCCAAATTGCTGCCCAGTTGGGCTTCCTTGTATGGCGTGGGACCCAAACATTTATCTACACATCAGCCAGATGGGTTCAGCCCAGCCTTTGTTACAAGGCCTGACCGAATACACTGTTATGGACAGCACACCCGTTAAAACCCATCACATGGGCTCTATGGGCCCAACACTTCCCCTAAGTGGTCTCTGGGCCAAGCCACCTTGTAACACACAGGGACTGTGGGCAGATACAAGATTATCCCATCAGGTATTACCCTCATTGGCCTTACACTTAACCTCTCAGCCCTTAATAATCAAACACTGCCCGACAAGAGAGGACCTCTCCCTCGGCTGCAAGGAACAGTGCTGGACTCTCTACTCACATGGATCCCGGGAATTAAAACCTTTTTGCAAACGTTTGGAAACCATAATATATATATGTATATCAGTATATTAATATATTTTGCAAATCAAAATTTCAACGATTGAAATCGGCTGCCGGTAGTCTTGGTTTCCATCAGAGAGAGTGCATCCTCGATCATTACCTTTGTCCGACAAAGGGGCTGATCCTGCCACTATGATAACCCACTCAGATGAATTCTCAGATTGTCCCAACATACCCAGGTTTTGACCCCCGCTAAGGATCTCACTGATAGGCATATGAAAGACAGCCCAATCCGACACCTAGTGCAGTATCATAATCGAGTCTTCGGGTCAGGTGCAACTTTCCAGTTTTGCCCATCAATCTCCAAGGTGGCAATACTGGAAATCTGGTCCGGTTCAAATATTCAATTAATCCTACACTAGATGTGCCTTGGGTCTCACCCTGGCGGCTGAGACGGGCCACCCCAACATTTGGCAGCACACTAGTGCCAGCCTTGGTAGGATAAATCTCCCCAGTTTAAGGGTATTACACAGAAACACCACAAGAACATGAATCAAATATGTACTTTATTAATTTACAATAAATTCATAATGTACATCATTCTGATTGGAGCTAAGGGCATACAACTGTCTAATAGCTCCCACATGCTCTTAGGTCCAATCTGGAATAAGCCGGAGAAAGCCCAACTAGGAAGCAATTTGGAAGGCTTAAGTGAGCACATACACTTAATGGGCCAAAAGCCCAATACGAGATGGGCTAATTACATTGGCTTGAATGGGGCGAATCTGAGATATGGACCAGCCTTAAAGGATAAGGGAAAGTCCCCATCCACTCAGTAAGGGTCCAGATTTGAATATGATTCAAAACTGGAAACTCCTAATCAATTTAGGAGGGCTGATCATGATCTACAGATTAGATAAGGACTCTACCTTATCACTTAAAGGGATCAACATCTCCTAATAGGATTAGAAGTTGATCCCTTTAGGGTTATAAAAGGAGGAGGGGGGCGATAGCCTCAAAACACACTCATCTGAGATACAGATACAACAGAGAAGAGAGAAATCAACATACAGTGAGACTGTGCCAATTTCTCCTTGCCGCCTCCTTCCTGCCGCCGCCTCCATTAGCAGTTCGTCTCCACTCACGTGGGAGTCATCAAGAAGCGTTCTTGATTTCAGTTCTTTGTGAAAGAATTGAAAAGAAGTTGTGCTCACCTACCATTCAGTGGGTTCTTGCGAAGGATCCAGTTCTTGTGAAGAACGTTGCTGATTCTGCTCCATCCTACACTGCGCCATCTTCAGTGGGAGCAGTCTTTGGTGACTTTTCTGGGTGTGAACACCATTGTTGGGGATACTAATTCTCCGTATCAGGTATTTCCCTCTCCTACTATTTTGTTCAGATCTGGTTCAGTTCTTGATTCAAGATTGATCCTTTAAAATTAGTTTTCTAAAATAGGGAATGTGATTCCCAGTTGTAGGAAGGAAAGAAATTTTTGAAATTCGCCCATTCTATTCTGCTTTATCCGGGCATCCATACGATGGATCTTTCCATTCCTTCATTCAAATCGCAAATAGCGATTTTCCCATCTACAAAATCACCTTCCTTGCGCTGCCATCTTCGATCCAAAATAAAAATAAATAGAAAACATAATTTCTATTACAATTACATCAGATCGAATGCCTATACATTTAGTCTTAAAAATAAAAAAAAAATATTTTATAGACCAAATGTAATAAAATAATCAAGAAACTGCAAAATCACAGGTTCCCTACGCCAATCAAGATTTCGATCTCCATGTGTATGAACCCAAAAATCAAGAAAATTATAAAGAACAATTCTAAATAATAATCAGATTTATAAAATTTAATTTCAGATTAATTGCCCATCAACTGGAATCAAAATTTCCAGAAAAAGTTATATCTACGCAAATCGGGTAGAACGCCTTCTGACCATTTGTGCAGGTTCAGAATTGATCCAATTCGGTTCAAGACTTTAACCATGGCTCTGATACAACTAAAGGGATAAGATATCCATCGTATAGACGGCCAAATCTTGTAGAATAGATTTGGCGAATTTCAAAAAATTTGTCTCCATCCTATTGGGAATCGTATTCCCTATTTTAGAAAAATCATATTTTTCAAGGATCAATGTTGAACCAAAAACCAAACCAGATCTGAACAAAAGCAGTAGGAGAGGGATATACCTGATACGGAGAAATAGTATCTCCCAATGGAGGTGTTCACGCCCAAGGAGGGAACCAAAAACTGCTCCCACTGAATATGGCGCAGTGCAAAATGGAGCAGAATCAGCAGCATTCTTCAAAAGAACCACATCCTTCGCAAGAATCAGCTGGATGGCATGTGAGCACTTCTTCCAGTCAACTGTTTTACAAAGGACTGATATCAAGATCCAAACTTGATCACTCATACTGGCAAGAGGAGATCGAACTGGTAGATATGGCGGTGGCAGGAAGGGGGTGGCATGAAAGAATTTTCGCAGAGGTGCTGAATTCTTTCTTCTATGATTTCAGCTCTGAAGAGAATGTGAATATTGAATTTCTTCTAAAGGCTGCCGCCTCCTCCTCCTTTTATAAGCTTAAAGGGATCAGCTCCTAATCCCATTAGGAGTTGCTGATCCAAATCATATTTGGATCAGAATTCACTTTAAGTGATAAGGGTAAACGCTTATCTTATCTGCAGATTAGATCAGCCCCCTCCTAATCCTATTAGGAGGTTTCCATATCTGAATCACATTCAGATCAGGACTCTCTGAGTGGATAGGGTTAAGACCAAATCCTATCTGCTAATCTAATCTCAGAATTCGCCTCTCATTTAACTGATCAAATCAGCCCAATTCGAAATGGGCTTTAGGCCCAATAAGGTTATGTGCTCACTTAGCCTTCCAAACTGCTGCCCAGTTGGGCTTCCTTGTTTGGCGTGGGACCCAAACATTGATCTACACATCAACCAAATGGGATCAGCCCATCCTTTGTTACAAGGCCTGGCCGAATACACTGTTATGGACAATGCACCCCCTGCAACCGATCACATGGGCTCTATGGGCCCAACACTTACCCTAAGTGGTCCTTGGGCCAAGCCACCTTGTAACACCCAGGGACTGTGGGCCGATGAAAGATTAGCCCATCAGGTATTATCCTCAATGGTCTTACACTTAACCTCTCAGCCCATAATGATCAAACACTGCCCGACAAGAGAAGACCTCTCCCTCCGCTGCAAGGAACAGTTTTGCACTCTCTACTCACATGGATCCCGGGAATTAAAACCTTTTTGCAAACGTTTGGAAACCATAATATATATTTGTATATCAGTATATAAATATATTTTGCAAAACAAAGATTCAAGGATTGAAATCGGCTGCCGGCAATCTTGGTTTCCATCAAAGAGAGTGCATCCCCGATCATTACCTTTGTTCGACAAAGGAGCTGATCCTGTCACTATGATCACCCACTCAGATGAATTCTCAGACTGTCCCAACATACCTAGGTTTTGACCCCCGCTAGGGATCTCACTAATTGGCATATCAAAGACAGCTCAATCCGACACCTAGTGCAGTATCATATTCGAGTCTAGGCATCAGGTGTAACTTTCCAATTTTGCCCATCAATCTCCATGGTCCTGGGCAATACTGGAAATCTGGTCTGGTTCAAAGATTCAATTAATTCTACACTGCATGTGCCTTGGGTCTCACCCTGGTGGCTGAGACGGGCCACCCCAACATTTGCCAGCACACCAGTGTCAGCCTTGGCAGGATAAATCTCCCCAGACTTATCCAATGGCTGTGAGCATTCTAAACTAACACGAGTCTCATAAGTGTCCAGTTTAAGGGTATTACACGAAAACACACCACAGGAACATGAATCAAATATATACTTTATTCATTTACAATAAATTCATAATGTACATCATTCTGATTGGAGCTATGGGCATACAACTGTCTAACAGGAAGATCTTCTACAGTTAGAAAATCCAAAGGGCCATCCTTTACCAACCTTGTGATACGATTAATACTGATATGGCCAAGTCGGTAATGCCACAGGCACGTGGGGTTAACAGTATCACAGATTCTTTTCTTGGGGATATTAGCCAACGTAGTTTTGGCTATGTTTGTTTCTAGAGAAGGATGTAGAACATAGAGACTGTTCTCCAGTTCCCCGTATGCGATCAATTTTTTGTTTCTTTTGATAGTAATCGTATTAGTAAAGAAGACAGAATATCCATATGCACACAGTTTTGAGACAGAAATCAAATTTCTTCTTAAATTCTATACAAAAAGACAATCTTTAAGTACAATAGATCCTTCCCTAAAATTTAATTCTACGGTTCCTATGGCCGCAGCTGCAACATTTGCAAAAGTCCCCAAGTAAAGTGTCACCTCTCCTTCACTCAGCCTTCTACTTACCTTGAACCCTTGCAGTGAGTTACACGCATGAGTTGAAGCCCTAGAGTCAATACAACAAGACGCAGAAGTTACCAACAAATTTGTTTCTATGACACAAGATTCGAAATTACCTTTCTTGGATTCCAGGTATTGAGGACCATTCCTCTTCTAGTGGTCGGTCTGCTTGCAAAAATGATAGGCATCTGATGCCTTGTCTTTCCTCTATTTCTTGGGTTTGGTGGCCTTCTTCTGGGGCTTTCTCTTTGCCCTCCCCATCTTTACCTTCTTGCCAGCTTCAACAAGCATGGCTAGGGGCTCATCCTTCTTTATCAGTTCTTCGGCCCTCTGCAACATATTGTTGAGTTCCTAAATGCTGACATTCAGCTTATTCATGTTATTGTTCATGATGAACGGATTGAAGGATGGAGGCAAAGAGTTGAGAATGGCGTCTATCTGGGTCGTATTATCCAGCCTGGATCCAAGAGCCACAAGCTCATTGATGTAGCCCATCATCCGAAGACAATGGTCATGAACTTGCTGCCCCTTGGACATCTGCACGGTCATGAACTGTTACAAGACCTTCTGTCGAGTAGAACGATTATGCTCTTCGTACAATGTCTTTAGACTGTCTAATATGTCCTTGGCAAGTTTGATCTGATCAAACTGCCTCTGTATTGGATTGTCTAATGAGGCAATGATATAGCATCGGGTGAGGGAGTTTTTCTCCTCCCATTCTTGATAGTCCCTTCTCCGTGCCTCAGAAGCCCTATCTCCCAAACATTCCAGGGCAGGATTCTTGGCCACCTTATCCAGTTATTCAGAGGTTAAGACCAGCATCAGGTTACGATACCAGTCGACATAGTTTGGGCCCTTAAGCTTGTTGTCGTCAAGAAGCTTTGCAAATTGTCTATTTGCCATTTTCTGATAAAAGAGCAAACATCAGTCCACAACCTAATTTGATTCATGTTATCTACATAGATATGGTTTTTAATCTATGTTCCATTCCCATTTATTCATCTCTGAGATTTCCCTCCCATCTTAGTGACGGAGACTACGAATTGTCTCTAAAAATGTGGAAAACCACATAGGGTGCATGGAGCCAACTGTTTCAGCAGCAAAACCCCACCACCTTTCTGTGAAGGATCATATCCACTCATCATATGAGCTTTCCCTTTAACCTCTCTTAGACAAGGTTCAGAGCCATTGTCGGTTAAACCTTTATGTCCAGTGAGTGCTCACCCATCATATTCGTGAACGCCAAGGTACCATGAGAGTCTCCCATTTTCTGGTGAGGTCCTCCCACATTGGTCTATGATGCCTCTATCATCTTATGAAACACTCCGACAGATCCAACAACAAATGGATAGCCAAATTTTATGGTGTGTTTCCTCATTACTGAAGGTCCCATCTTCATGCTAATGATGGAAGGCCTTTAGAGAGTTCATCATATGAATCTCCCTATCACATGCACTCATATTTCAGGAGGGAACAAAAGTTACACCCTAGTTTAATTTAGGTCAAACCAAAGTGGCTTCCACTGACTTTCATAAAGGCAGCTTTCTGGTGAGCCCTAAACGGCTAGTGTACAGCACGTATCCTTATCAGGGTTGTGGGGCCCACCATTGAGGGAGATCATCCAATAATCTTTAGGGACACCATGGCAATGATGTGCATTCAGCCATGGTGTGCGCAAGAGCCACTATCGTATCTGCATGAGTCAAGTACTTATGGCCCATGTACGTAGCACATCACACATCCAAACATCACATGCAATGATAGAATTGATCCAATCAATTAATATCTGTAAAGCCCATTATTAAAGCCCATTTTAATCCATAATATTACCAATTAATATTACCTAGGTATATGGGCTGAATAGCAGTTAGCAGTTCAGCCCATATAGCTTTCCTGCAAATAGTGGGCTTTTGCAGTTTTAACTCTTTAAAACTGGGCCTTACAGGTGTGGGCCAAATTAAATCTCTTAATTAACCATCAATCCCTTGACCCAAAAGTGGCAAATTAGGGCTGACAATCAGCCTCCATCGAACTACAGGTTTGGTCCAACCAGTTTGGACCAACCTGGTTCGTATGGGCCTAGGGTTTGATTTTTAATTAAAGATTTAATTCAAGAAATGATCTGAAATTAATTATTGATTAAAGAAAAACAAGAATCAGACTAGGGGTTGTTCGCACAAATCCATCCTGCAAACACAAACATCAGAACACAGTTTGCAGTTTCACAAATTGCAAATCGCAGATAGCGATTTTGATATTTGCAAAATCTCCTTCTGTGCCGCCAACTTCGATCATCAATAAAATAAAACAAAAAACCCTAGTTTTTCTATTAATATCACATTAGATCGAATACCTATACATTCGGTCTAAAAAAAAAATTAATTACAGACCAGAATGACTAGTAACTACGAAATCGCAGATTTCCTATGCCAGCAAAGATTTAGATCTCCATTTGTACGAACAGCCTATAAATCAAGAAAATAATAAAGAACAATTCTAAATAAATTCCAGATTTATAAAAATTAATTTCAGATCATTCGCCCTTTATTTGGGAACCGATTTCCCAGAAAGGTTGATCAGATTTGAACCATCGCTCTGATACCACTGAAGGGATGAGAGATCCATCATATGGATAGCCGAACCCTACAAGAAGGTTGATAACTATAAAAATATAACCCTAGCAAGTGCACTAGTTATCAAGTAGTATAAAATATCATTCCCACGGGGATTTAACAAAATAAGTATTAGAACCACAATCTTCCCAAATTATTTGGACAATCGAAATTCAGTTTTGAGCAAGAACTACTAAAAATAAAAACTAGAAAAAGAAAACAGAAGCAAGGGTGATCACTAACTGAATATGCAATGGATGAAATCGCTAGGGCTTTTGGTCCACCTAACCAATGTAATGCATATTAATGGATTCGATTAACCAAGATTGTTCGTCATTCCCATAAGCTGACGTCTTTCCAAATTTATTTAATATTCTCTCTAAAGATATACTAAAACTATGTCCATCAGGTAACCCTTCGATCTCTCGAGTAGAGCTCTTAAGATGGAAATGCATTAAGTCCAAGAAAAACCATTAAGTTTAGATGAATCATGTATATATATCTCTATATTGTTAGACAGTTTTGTATGCCCTTAGCTTCAATCCGATTTGATGTACTTTTGTTATTTAGTGGAAATAAATAAAGTGCATTTTTGATTCATGTTGTTTGGTTTAATTCTGTGTAAGACCCTAAAACTTGACACTTATAGAAACTCATGTTAGTTTTAAATGTTCACAGCCATTGGATAAGTCTAGGGAGATTTATCCTGCCAAGGCTGATACTGGTGTGTCACCAAGTGATGGGATGGCCTATCTCAGCCACCAGGGTAAGACCCAAGGCACATGCAGTATGGGATTACTTGAATCCTTGAACCGGACCAGATTTCCATTATTGCCCTGGACCTTGGAGACAGATGGGCAAAACAGGAAAGTTACACCTGACCCCTAGACTGGATTATGACATTTCACTAGGTGTTGGATCGGGCTATCTTTGATATGCCAATCAGTGAGATCCTTAGATGGGGGTCAAAACCTGGGTATGTTGGGACAGTCTAAGAATTCATCTGAGTGGGTGATCATAGTGACAGGATCAGTCCCTTTGTCGGACAAAGGGTAATGATCGGGAAAGGCACTCTCTCTGATGGAAACCAAACTGCCGGCAGTTGATTTCAATCGTTGGAATTTTGTTTTGCAAAATTAATATATTTATATATATATATATGTACGGTTTCAAAATGTTTGCAAATGATTTTAATTCCTGGGATCCATGTGAGTGGAGAGTGCGGCACTGAAACAAATTGGTTCAAGATTTGAACCATAGCTCTGATACCACTGAAGGGATGAGAGATCCATCGTATGGACGCCCTAAAGATTGTGGATTAAGGGGGTGAATTTCAAAAATTTCTCTCCCTTCAACTGGGAATCGCATTCCCTATTTAGAAAATCATATTTTCAAGTATCATCCCCCAACGAAGGTGTTCACGCCCAAGGAATGATCCAAAGATTGCTCCCACTGAAGATGGCGCAGTGCAGGATGGAGCAGAATCAGCAGTGTTCTTCTCCAAGAACTCTGTCCTTTGCAAGAATCAGCAGGATGGCACGTGAGCACAGCTTCCTATCAATTCTTTCTCAAAGAACTGATGTCAAGATCCAATCTTGACTTCTCCCACAACTGGAGATCGAACTGGCAAACAGGGCGGCAAGAACAGGGAGGCTGCAAGAAAGAATTCTACAGGGATGCTTAATTCTTTCTTCTGTGATTTCAGCACAGAAGAGGATGTGAATATGTGTCTCCTAAAGGAGCTGCTTCTCCAAATCATATTTGAATCAGACCTCTCTTTAGGTGATAAAGATAAACCCTTATCTTATCTATAGATTAGATCAGCCTTCTCCTAATCTCATTAGGAGGTTTCTAGATCTGAATCATATTCAGATTTGGACTCTTTGAGTGGATAGGGTTAACACCATATTTTATCTGCTGATCCATCACAAAATTCGCCCGTATTTAACTTATTAAATAAGTCCAGTTCGAAATGGGCTTTAGGCCCATTAAGCTTATGTGCTCACTTAACCTCCCTAATTGCTGCCCAGTTGGGCTTCCTTGTATGACGTGGGACCCAAGCATTGATCTACACATCAGCCACATGGGTTCGGCCCAGCCTTTGTTACAAGGCCTGGCCCAACACTTACCCTAAGTGGTCCTTGGGCCAAGCCACCTTGTAACACCCTGGGACTGTGGGAAGATGCAAGATTACATCAGGTATTATCCTCAATGGTCTTACACTTAACCTCTCAGCCCATAATGATCATACACTTCCCGACAAGAGAGGACCTCTCCCTCGGCTGCAAGGAACAGTGTTGCACTCTCTACTTATATGGATTCTGGGAATTAAACCTTTTGCAAACCTTTTAGAAACAATAATATATATACTTTTATATCTTATATCAAATATACTTTGCAAAACAAATCTCAACGATTGAAATTGGCTGCCGGCAGTCTTGGTTTCCATCAGTAAGAGTGCATCCCCGATCATTACCTTTGTCCAACAAAGGGCTGATCCTGTCACTATGATCACCCACTCAGATGAATTCTCAGATTGTCCCAACATACCCAGGTTTTGACCCCCGCTAAGGATCTCACTGATTGGTACATTAAAGACCGCCCAATCCAGCACCTAGTGCAGTATCATAATCGAGTCTAGGGATCGGGTGTAACATTCCAGTTTTGCCCATTAATCTCCAAGGTCCCTAGCAATACTGAAAATCTGGTCCAGTTCAAAGATTCAATTAATCCTACACTGTATGGGCCTAGGGTCTCACCCTGGCAGCTGAGACAGGCCACCCCAACCGACTTGGTAGCACCACAGTGTCAGCCTTATCAGATAGGTCTCCCCAGACCGACCCACTGGCTATGAACATTCTAAACTAACACGAGTCTCATTAAGTGTCCAGTTTATGGGTATTACACAAAAACATACCAAGGGAACATGAACCAAATATGCACTTTTATTCATTTACAATAAACTCATAAAGTACATCATTCTGATTGATGCTAAGGGCATACAAAACTGTCTAACATGCACACCCTCCAGCCAGTTATTGTTCTTGTGGGAGTTGATTCATTATTTTCATTTATAACTACAGTAATCCCACCTTTCTTTGGTTTGACTTGAATGGGGCTTACCCATGATGAGCCAAAAATTGGTTATATAATACCTGCTTCGAGCCATTTCAGAATTTCTGCCTTCACTACCTGTTGCATTTTAGGATTCAGCCTCGTTTGTGGTTGTGCCTTGGGATTGCAGCCCTCCTTCATCAGAATTTTGTGTGTGCATAACAACGTGCTAATCCCTTTTATGTCGGCGATGCTCCATCCTATGGCCGATATGTGTTGGTTGAGCACCCTCACCTACTTTTCCTCTTGGAGACCTGTCAATTCAGAAGAGATAATTACAGGTAAGGTGGAACTGTCTCCCAAAAACATATATTTTAAATGAAAAGGCAAGGGTTTAAGTTCGAAAGCCAGAGGTGCTTTAATGGAAGGTATTAATTGTTTAGTGGAGGTCGGCCCATCTAATGGTAGAAATCTCCCTTGTCTTGGTTTGCATTCTTCTTGGCCGGCCTCTAAATAATTCATTGCCTGCTCTACCTCGTCCTCCATCACCTGCATGTTATTACATGAATTAATGATACATTTTTCAAAGGGGTCATTTATCTTTGATTTATTAATTTCTGCTGCCACTACATCAATGGAGTCGATTACATATATTTCATGTTCTCTTGTGTTGGGATACTTCAGAGTTTGGAAAACGTTAAATATCACTTCTTCACCATTGATCCTAAGAGTAAGTTGGCCCCTTTGTACATCAATTAAGGCATTACCAGTAGCAAGAAAGGGACTCCCTAGAATTAATGGCATCGATCTGTCTTCCTCCATATCCAATACAATGAAATCAGCAAGGATGATGAAGTTCCCTACTTTAACTAAGACATCTTCCACTATTCCCCTAGGGTATTTAATGCTTCGATCGGCCAGTTGTAGGGTAATGGTGGTAGATGTTAGTTTATGTAATCCAAGTCTTTTAAAAATAGAGTAGGGCATCAAATTTATACTAGCACCAAGGTCACATAAAGCTTTCTCAAATTCAGCATTGCCTATGGTGCAAGGGATAGAAAAACTCCTTGGATCCTTCAGTTTTGGGGGTAGCTTATTTTGAAGAATGGCCGAACATTCTTCGTTTAGCTTTACCATCTCACAATCCTTCCACTTCCTTTTGTTGGACATTACCTCCTTCAGGAATTTGGCATACTTCGGCATCTGTGACAATACATCAAGAAGATGAAGGTTACTATGGATCTTTTTAAATACTTCCAAAAATTTTTCAAATTATTTATCTAATTTAGCCTTCAAGACTCTTCTTGGGTAGGGGATAGGAAGTTTAATTTCATCTAAATTCAGTTTAAGGGTGCTTCCCTCATTCTCTTTTTGCAGCTTGGCCGATTCAGCTTCCTTGTCGTTTAATTTCATCTAAATTCAGTTTAAGGCTATGGTGTTCACATGCTCTCTGGGATTCTTTTTCGTGTTGCTGGGTAGCCTTCCCTCCTTTCTTTCCGATAGCATGCTTACAATCTGCCCCACTTGAACTTCTAAGTTCTTGATTGATGTTTCTTGGCTTAAGAACCTCTTATCTTGTTCTTGAAACCTTGCTTCAGTGGCATTAATGAACTTAGAGATCATTTCTTCCAGATTACTCTTTTTTTCTTGTGGAGGCAGCTATTGTTGGAATCCCATGGGTGTCTTTGGTTGATTGTTGCTCCATGAAAAGTTTGGATGATTCCTCCACCCTAGGTTGTATGTATTTGAATATGGGTTGAAGATTGACCTGCCAGCATGAGAGATAAAATTAGCATTCTCATGGGAAATAAAAGGACTATTTAATTGACAATCAAAATTAGTATGCCCTATTTGACCACATAAATCGCATGAGATGCTAGATGATGTATTAATTGCTGCAACATTAAAAGTGTCAAGTTTGTTATTCAGATTAGCAAGTTGCGCAGATATGGCTGCAAGGGAATCGATATAGTGTACTCCCCTCTGATTGGTTCGGTCATTGCTCCACTGATAGCTGTTTGACACCATCTCCTTTATTAGGTCATAAGCTTCCTCCAGTGTTTTTCTCATGATCGTGCCACCTGCGGCTGCATCAATAATGGATCGATTAGAGGGGTCAATACAATTATAAAAAGTCTGAATCTATCGCCAAGTTGGTATCCCATGGTAAGGACACTTCCTAAGCATCTCCTTGAATCGTTCCCATGCTTCCTACAAGGATTCCCTCTCAAATTGAGCAAATGTAGTAATATCATTTATTAATTATGTTGTTTTAGAGGGTGGGAAATATTTAGCCAAAAATTTTTGGGTTAGATCATTTCAAGTGGTGATACTTCCTGCAGGGGGTGAGTTAAGCCATTCTTTAGCTGTATCACGCAATGAAAAAGGAAATAATCTAAGCCTAATAGCATTATCACTAACTCCATTATGTTTAAAGGTATCACATATTTCCAATAAATTAACAATGTGTGCATTAGGGTCATCACTTGGTAACCCACTAAACTGAATACTTGTTTGGATCATTTGAATTAATGTAGGCTTGATTTCGAAGTTGTTGGCATGAATGGTGGGTTTGCAAATGCTGAATGTCAGCCCATCAATGTTTGGACAAGCATAGTCCAATAGAGTGCGATTCCCTTCTGCCATCTCTCCTTCCAACTCTATTGCTGTTTCGCTAATAACAACGTCCTTTCTTGCTTTACCTTTGTTAGCCCTTTGCAACAAGCGAAGGGTCCTCTCAATTTCTGGATCGAATTCAGCTAGTCCTTCTTGTCTAGTGCGTGTCATGCACTAGTAAATCTGAACCACCAAGAAATCGAACAAGTAGATAACAAAATAAAAACTGATAGCTATAAATATATAACCCTAGCAAGTGCACTAGTTATCAAGTAGTATAAAAATATCATTCCCACGAGAATTTAACAAAATAAGTATTAGAACCACCATCTTCCCTAATTATCTGGACAATCGAATTTCAGAGTTGAGCAAGATGTACAGAAAATAAAAATTAGAGAAAGATAATAGAAACAAAGGTGATCACTAACCGAATCTGCAAAGGATGGAATCGCTAGGGCTATTGGTCCACCTAACCAATGCAATGAATATTTATGGGTTCGATTAACCAAGATTATTTGTCATTCTCATAAGCTGTGGTCTTTCCAATTTTTATTTAATATTCTCTCTCGAGAAATACTAAACCTACGCCCATCAGGTAGCCCTTCGATCTCTCGAGTAGAACTCTCAAGATGGGAATGCATTAAGTCCAAGAAGACCATGAAATTCAGATGAATCATATATATATATCTCTACATACCATTCAATTCACACTATGAATTATTCAGTCGATTATGTGAATTCCTCTCTTGATTCATTCACATAAATCAAATCAATTAAGAAGTGGCCAAGCTCTTAATTGCATTAAGCACAATAATTCATAGACTATATGAAATTCACAATCTTGGATAAATCATAAAGATAAAAATATATTCATTAACATGATTAGGCTTTCCTCAGTCATAGCAAGAAACAAATCAGTTCATGATAAGAGAATTAAAGCAAACAAAGGGAAAGAAGAACTCTTGAATTTGTACATGGTGCTGAGATTTCCTCTTCTTGCTGCCACCTTCTTCTTGAGATTTCTTGAATTCTCGATCTCCTTTCCTCTCTTTCTTGACTTCTTTTCTCCTCTCTTGATTGATAGCTCAATGCAATTCATGATCCCCTCCAAAGATTGAGTGATGCCTAAAGCTGGTCTGCCCCGTCCTTTATATAGCTTAAAGGGGAGGGGGTGGTCTCCTACTTCCTCTTGAAGTTGATCTTTACAAGAATACAAAGTCCTATCCTAATTCTAATCTTATCTTTTTATCTAATGAACTCAATCCTCTTATCTCTCTAAGATTACATCAAGAATTTAGATCTGGAAGGACTCTTCTCAGTTTCTTGTTCTTGGATTCGTATTAGACCTCCTCTGTGAATTGGGCTTCAGCCACGCCTTTCTGCAAGTTGGGCTTCAGCTGCGGATTGGGCCTTCCTATGAAATTGCCACGACTTCGGGCCCGGATTTGACTTCGATGCAGGCCGAATCTGCGAAAGCCCAAAACATGAAAGTTGTGGCTTTTACTCTTATATTTCCAATGGATCTTGAATCAGCCAATTCGGAGTTCGGATTCGCGAGTTAGGGCCAGATTACTGAATGATGTCAAAACTGTGAAAAATCATTCGATTTGTCTTTCTTTGCTCCTGATGCCTTCATTCATGCCCTGAACAGAAATATGAGTCCAATTATGTGCTAATTCAGTATAAAAGACAGAATAATTGGGGATAAAAATATGATAAATTCTACTCTCATAAAAAATAGCAATAAAAAAAATCCAAATTAATCAAGGTCAACAAGTTCTAATATTATTTTAGGATTAAATCCTCGGCAATGGCGCCAAAAATTTGATAGCTATAAATATAACCTTAACAAGTGCACTAGTTATCAAGTAGTATAAAATATTGTTCCCACGGGGATTTAACAAAATAAGTATTAGAACCACAGTCTTCTCAAATTATTTGGACAATCAAAATTCAGTTTTGAGCAAAAACTACTAAAAATAAAAATTAGAAAAAGAAAATAGAAGCAAGGGTGATCACTAACTGAATATGCAATAGATGAAATCGCAAGGGTTTTGGTCCACCTAACCAATATAATGAATATTAATGGATTTGATTAACCAGGATTATTTGTCATTCCCATAAGTTGAGGTCTTTCCAATTTTATTTAATATTCTCTCTCGAGATATACTAAAACCACATCCATCAGGTAACCCTTCGATCTCTCGAGTAGAGCTCTCAAGATGGAAATGCATTAAGTCCAAGAAAAACCATTATGTTTAGATGAATCATGTAAATATATCTCTATATACCATTCAATTCACATTAGATATGAAATTAAAGATTTTTAATTAAAGATTTAATTCAAGAAATGATCTGAAATTAATTACTGATTAAAGAAAAACAAGAATCAGTCAAGGGGTTGTTCACACAAATCCATCCTGCAAACACAAACATCAGAACACAGTTTGCAGTTTCACAAATTGCAAATCGCAGATAGCGATTTTGATATTTGCAAAGAAGCCCAATTGGGTCCCACACCATATGGGTCCCAATTGGGTCCCAATTGGGTCCCACACCATATGGGTCCCACACCATACAAAGAAGCCCAATTGGGCAGCAGATTGGAAACTAGTTAAACACTGAACATCTAATGGGCCAAAAGCCCATTTCGAGCTGGGCTGATATGATCACCCATCTATGGGGCAAATCTGAGATTAATGTTAGTAAAAAGGATTGGGCTTTTAACATTATCCACTCCAGGAGACCAAATTCAAATTAGATTTGAATCTGGTAACCTCCTGATAAGATCAGGAGTAAACTTAACATAATCTGCAGATAGGATTAAGATAATCCCCTATCCAAATACAGATTTGGATTAGGATAACTCCTAATTAGAAGGTTTCTTAATCAAGAAGAAAGGAGAAAAACAAAAACAAAGAGAAAAGACATCAGAATTTGAACTAGGGTTTTGGTGAAAAGAAAACTCCCTGTGAATTGAGATTAGATCTCATTCATACTCTAGAGAGAAAAAAAAGCAGTTTAGCCATCTTCGTCCCTGGAGTTCTCCTCCTGCCGCCGCCATTCACTATTGCAAGACTCGATCTTTGCAACAATAGGAAGTCAAGAAATCAGTTCTTGACATCAGTCTTGCAAGAAAGACTGAAGAAGATTCGGTGTTTAGAGTTTCTAGAGGATTCTCGCGAAGGGTCCAGTGTGTAGGACGCACCCTGCTGGTTCTGTTCCATCCACAGTTGTGTCATCTTCAGCAGGAATGGATCTTGGTGCATTCTTTGGGCGTAAACACCAACTTTGGAAGATACTACTTCTCCGGATAAGTTATATTCCTCCCTTTTTATCTTTTGGTTCAGATCTGGTCTTAATATGGTTCAAGTAGGATCCTTGAATATTGTATTCTAAATTTAGGGAATATGATTCCTAGTTGAGAGAAGGTAGGAAAATTTTTGAAATTCGCCCATCCATTCCGGAACCTTTATGGCGTCAATTAGATGGATCCAACCATTCCTTCAGTGGTATCAGAGCCACAAGTTCGAATCTTGAACCAAAAGAAAATTAGATCTGACCCTGCGCGGATGGATGTTTGATGTGCTGCGATCATGAGCCAAAAGCACTTGGCCCATGAAGACTCGTTAGTGGCTCTTGCGCACACCATGGCTGAATGCACATCATTGCCATGGTGTCCCTTAAGGTCATTAGATGACCCCTCCCTGTTTGGTCGGCCCCACAACCCTGAAAAGGGATGCGTACGGAACCCCAAGCTGATTAAGGCCCACCAGAAATATGACTTTATGAAAGTCAGTGGGAGCCACTCTGGTTTGACCTAAACTAGAACTAGGGCGTAATTTTGTTCCCTCCAGCAAATATGAATGCACGCGATAGGGAGATCCATGTGATGGACTCTCTAAAGGCCTTCCATCATTAGCACAATGATGGGTCCTTCAGTAATGAGGAAACGCACCGAAAAATTGGGTTATCCATTTGCTATTGGATCTGTCAGAGTGTTTTCATAAGATGATAGGGGCGTCATAGACCGATGAGGGAGGGGCTTCACCAAAAAATGGGAACTCTCTCACGGTACCTTGGCGTAACCTGAATATGATGGGTAAGCACTCACTGGACAGAAAGGTTTACCTGAAAACGGCTCTGAAGCTTGTCTGACAGAGGCCAAAAGGGAAACTCATTTGATGAGTGGATATGATCCGTCACAGAAAGGTGGTGGGGTTATGCAGCTGAAACAGTTGGCTTCACGCACCCCATGTGATTTCCTACATTTCTAGAGACATTACGTCGTCTCCGTCACTAAGAAATGAGGGAAATCTCAGAGATGAACAAATGGGGATGAAACATAGATTAAAATCCATATCTATGTAAGTAACATGAATCAATCTAAGGTTGTGGACTAATGTCTTTGCTGTTTTATTAAAAAAAGGCAAACGGTCAAATTGCAAAGCTGCTAGACGATAACAAGCTTAAGGGCCCAAACTATGGCGACTGGTACAGAAATCTTATGTTGGTCCTAACTTCTGAAAAGTTAGACAAGGTGGTGAAAAATCCTACCCCGGAACGTTCGGGTGATAGGGCTTCTGAGGCCCGTAGAGACTACCAAGATTGGGAGGATAAGAACTCCCTACCCCGCTGCTTTGTCATTGCCTCATTAGACAACTCAATACAGAGGCAGTTCCATCAGATCGAACTAGCCAAGGACATATTGGACAGTCTAAGAACAATGTATGAAGAGCAGAACCGTTCTACTCGACAGAAGGTCCTGAAATTGTTCATGACCGCATAGATGTCCAAAGGGCAGAAAGTTTATGACCATTGTCTTCGGATGATGGGATACATTAACGAACTAGAAGCTCTTGGATCCGGGCTAGATCTTGGCACGCAAGTGGATGCCATCCTAAATTCTTTGCCCTCTTCCTTCAATGCGCTCACAATGAACTATAATATGAATAAGCTGAATGTCAGCGTCCAGGAACTCAGCAATATGTTGCAGAGAGCCGAGGATCTGCTCAAGAAGGATGAGCCTGTGGTTATGCTTGCCGAAGCTAACAAATCGGGCAAGAAAAAGAGAAAGGCAAAGAAGCCACAGAAGAAAGTTGCCAAACCTAAGAAGCAGAAGAAGAACAAGGCATCTGATGTCTGTCACTTCTGCAAGCAGACCGGCCACTGGAAGAGGAATTGTCCTGCCTACCTGAAATCTAAGAAAGGTAACATCGAAACTTGTGTCATAGAAACTAATATGTTAGTTACTTCTGTGTCCTAGTGTGTTGACTCCGGGGCTTCAACTCATGCGTGTAACTCACTGTAGGGGTTCAAAGTTAGTAGAAGATTGAGTGAAGGCGAAGTGACACTATATTTGGGAACAACTGCAAATGTTGCAGCTACGGCAATAGGAACCGTAGAATTAGTTTTTAGAGAAGGAGTACTTGTGCTTAAACATTGTCTTTATGTACAGAAGTTGAGAAGAAATTTAATTTCTGTTTCTAAACTGTGTGCTGATGGATATACTGTTTATTTTAGTAATATGATTTCTGTTAAATGGAATAACAAATTCATCGCATGCGGGGAACTGGAGAATGGTCTCTATGTTCTTCATCCTTCTCTGGAAACTAACTTAATCGAAACTACGTCGGTCGAAAATCCCAAGAAAAGGAATCGTGATACAGTAAATCCCACGTGCCTCTGGCATTACCGACTTGGCCATATCGGTGTTGACCGAATCACAAGACTGGTAAAGGATGGTACTTTGGATTTTCTAACCGTAGAAAATCTTCCCACTTGTGAACCTTGCCTTCAAGGTAAGATGTCTAAGCGGCCATTTGACGGTAAGCCTGAAAGATCTGAAGGCACACTTGACCTAATACATACTGATGTATGTGGTCCCCTGAGTGTTAGGACATGGAATCAACACGTGTATTTCATCACTTTTACAGATGATTTTTCACGATATGGTTACGTGTTCCTAATGAGACATAAGTCTGAATCCTTTGAAAAGTTCAAAGAGTTCAGACAGGAAGTCGAGAAACAGTTAGGGAGAGAAATTAAGGCCCTTCGATCAGATCGAGGTGGCGAGTATATCTCTGACGAATTCAGGGACTACTTAAAGGACAATGGGATACTGTCACAATTAGCTCCTCCTGCTACACCTCAACTCAACGGTGTTTCAGAGAGGAGGAATAGGACCTTGTTGGACATGGTCCGGTCACTTCTCGTACGCTCAAAATTACCCACATCCTTTTGGGGATACGCATTAGAGACTGCTATCTACGTGCTGAATCGGGTTCCAACCAAATCAGTTCCGAAATCTCCATATGAACTTTGGACCGGAAGGAAACCAAGGGTAAGACACTTGAAGATTTGGGGTTGTCCTACACACGTTAAAAGAACAAGTGCGGACAAGTTGGAATCTAAAACCAGTTGTTGCCTGTTTATAGGCTACCCAAAGGATTTGGTGGGTTATCTATTCTATGACCCAAGTGATCAGAAATTATTTTTTGTATAAATCTGATTATTATTTAGAAATGTTCTTTATAATTTTCTTGATTTATGGGCTGTTCGTATGAGAGGAGATCGAATTCTTGATTTGCGCAGGGAACCTGCGATTTTGTAGTTTTTGGATTACTTTATTACATTTGGTCTGTAAAATAATTTTTATTTTTAGACTGAATGTATAGGTATTCGATCTGATGTAATTATTAATAGAAATTAGGATTTCTATTTATTTTAATTTTGGATCGAAGAAGGCGTCGCAGAGAAGGAGATTTCGTAGAGAAGGAGTTTTCGCAGATGGGAGAATCGCTATCTGCGATTTGCAGTTTATGAAACTGCAACTTGTGATCTAACCTCTAATTTGCAGGATGGATTGTGCGAACAGCCCTGTTTAACTGATTCTTGATTTTCTTTTAACAATATTTAATTTCAGATTATTTTCTTGAATTAAAGATCAAACGCTAGACCTATTCGAACCAAGATTGATTCAAATTGTTTGGACCAAATCTAGGGTTCAATCTAAGCTGAAAGTCAGCCCTATTTTTTCCACTAATGGGCCTGAGGATTGATATTTAATTAAATGGTTAATTTGGCCCAACCTGTAAAGGCCCAGTATTAAATGGTTAAAACTGCTAAAAGCCCACTCTACGGATAAAGCTAAATGGGCCGAACCCATTAACCTTAATTCGGCCCATATACCAAGATAATATTAATGGTTAATATTATGGATTTAAAATGGGCTTCAAATGGTCTTTACAGATAATTAATTGATTGGATCAATTTATCATTGCATGTGATGTATGGATGTGTGATGTGCTACGTACATGGGCCATAAATACTTGGCCCATGATCAATCGACAGTGGCTCTTGCGCACACCATGGCTGAATGCACATCATTGCCATGGTGTCCCTTTTGGTCATTTGACGACCTCCCACAGTGGTGGGCCCCACACCTCATGGAGAGGTTATGTGCGGAACCCTAGCCGATTTAAGCCCATCGAAATCTGGCTTTATGACAGTCAGTGAGAGCCACTTGGGTTTGACCTAGATCTAACTAGGGCGTAATTGACTATTCCCTCCAGCTAATATGAGTGTATGTGATAGGGAGATTCATATGATGAACTCTCTAAAGGCCTTCCATCATTAGCACGAGGATGGGTGTTTCAATAATGAGGAAACGCACCAGAAAATGGGCTATCCATTTGCTATTGGGCCTGTCTGAATGTTTCATAAGATGATTGGGGTGGCATAGACCGATGTGGGAGGGGCTTCACCAGAAAATGGGAACTCTCTCACGGTACCTTGGCGTTCACGAACATGATGGGTAAGCACTCACTGGACAAAAAAGTTTACCTGAAAATGGCTCTGAACCTTGTCTGACAGAGGCCAAAGGGAAAGCTCATGTGATGAGTGGATATGATCCTTCACAGAAAGGTGGTGGGGTTATGCAGCTGAAACAGTTAGCTCCATGCACCCTATGTGATTTGCCACATTTCCCACATTTCCCACATTTCCAGAGACAACTCGCTGAAACAGTTAGCTCATGCTGCGACCATGAGCCATAAGCACTTGGCCCATGAAGACTCGTTAGTGGCTCTTGCGCACACCATGGCTGAATGCACATCATTGCCATGGTGTCCCTTAAGGTCATTGGATGACCCCTATTTGTTTGGTGGGCCCCACAACCCTGAAAAGGGATGTGTACGGAACCCCTAGCCGATTATGGCCCACCAGAAATCTGACTTTATGAAAATCAGTGGGAGCCACTCTGGTTTGACCTAAATTAGAACTAGGGCATAATTTCGTTCCCTCCAGCAAATATGAATGCATGCGATAGGGAGATCCATGTGATGGACTCTCTAAAGGCCTTCCATCATTAGCACAATGATGGGTCCTTCAGAAACGAGGAAATGCACCATAAAATTGGGCTATCCATTTGCTGTTGGATCTGTCAGAGTGTTTCATAAGATGATAGGGGCATCATAGACCGATGTGGGAGGGGCTTCACCAGAAAATGGGAACTCTCTCACGGTACCTTGGCGTAACCTGAATATGATGGGTAAGCACTCACTGGACAGAAAGGTTTACCTGAAAACGGCTCTGAACCTTGTCTGACAGAGGCCGAAAGGGAAACTCATTTGATGAGTGGATATGATCCGTTACAGAAAGGTGGTAGGGTTATGCAGCTGAAACAGTTGGCTTCACGCACCCCATGTGATTTTCTACATTTCCAGAGACATTACATCGTCTCCGTCACTGAGAATGGAGGGAAATCTCAGAGATGAACAAATGGGGATGAAACATAGATTAAAATCCATATCTATGTAAGTAACATGAATCAAACTAAGGTTGTGGACTAACATCTTGGATGTTTTATCAGAAAATGGCAAACGGTCAATTTGCAAAGCTGCTAGACGATAATAAGCTTAAGGGCCCAAACTTTGCCGACTAGTACAAAAATCTTATGCTGGTCCTAACTTCCGAAAAGTTAGACAAGGTGGTGAAAAATCCTGCCCCGGAACGTCCGATTGAAAGGGCTTCTAAGGCCCGTAGGAGGGACTACCAAGATTGGGAGGATAAGAACTCCCTAGCCCGCTGCTTTGTCATTGCCTCATTAGACAACTCAATACAGAGGCAGTTCGATCAGATTGAACTAGCCAAGGACATATTGGACAGTCTAAGAACAATGTATGAAGAGCAGAACCGTTCTACTCGACAGAAGGTCCTGAAATTGTTCATGACCGCATAGATGTCCAAAGGGCAGAAAGTTTATGACCATTGTCTTCAGATGATGGAATACATTAACGAACTAGAAGCTCTTGGATCCGGGCTAGATCTTGGCACGCAAGTGGATGCCATCCTAAATTCTTTGCCCTCTTCCTTCATTGCATTCACAATGAACTATAATATGAATAAGTTGAATGTCAGCATCCAGGAACTCAGCAATATGTTGCAGAGAGCCGAGGACCTGCTCAAGAAGGATGAGCCTGTGGTTATGCTTGCCGAAGCTAACAAATCGGGCAAGAAAAAGAGAAAGGCAAAGAAACCCCAGAAAAAAGCTGCCAAACCTAAGAAGCAGAAAAGAACAAGGCATCTGATGTCTGTCACTTCTGCAAGCAGACCGGCCACTGGAAGAGGAATTGTCCTGCCTACCTGGAATCTAAGAAAGGTAACATCGAAACTTGTGTCATAGAAACTAATATGTTAGTTACTTCTGTGTCCTGGTGTGTTGACTCCGGGGCTTCAACTCATGCGTGTAACTCACTGCAGGGGTTCAAAGTTAGCAGAAGATTGAGTGAAGGCAAAGTGACACTATATTTGGGAACAACTGCAAATGTTGCAGCTACGGCAATAGGAACCGTAGAATTAGTTTCTAGAGAAGGAGTACTTGTGCTTAAACATTGTCTTTATGTACAAAAGTTGAGAAGAACGGAATAACAAATTCATTTTAGTAATATGATTACTGATGGATATACTGTTTATTTTATGTGCTTAAACTTGTGCTTAAACATTGTCTTTATGTAATAAGCTGTGTGCTGATGGATATACTGTTTATTTTAGTAATATGATTACTGTTAAACGGAATAACAAATTCATCGCATGCGGGGAACTGGAGAATGGTCTCTATGTTCTACATCCTTCTCTGGAAACTAACTTAACTGAAACTACGTTGGTAAAAAATCCAAAGAAAAGGAATCGTGATACAGTAAATCCCACGTGCCTCTGGCATTACCGACTTGGCCATATCGGTGTTGACCGAATCACAAGACTGGTAAAGGATGGTACTTTGGATTTTCTAACCGTAGAAAATCTTCCCACTTGTGAACCTTGCCTTCAAGGTAAGATGTCTAAGCGGCCATTTGACGGTAAGCCTGAAAGATCTGAAGGCACACTTGACCTAATACATACTGATGTATGTGGTCCCCTGAGTGTTAGGACATGGAATCAACACGTGTATTTCATCACTTTTACAGATGATTTTTCACGATATGGTTACGTCCTGGACACCCATCGTCAGGAAATAGTTCTTGATGAGGAGAGCTCAAGAGCAGTGGGAGATTTCCCACAAGTTCTAGGTAATGACTAACCTAGAAAATCCACCTGGGTATCCAGACCACCAGTCCCATATGGTTATGACCAGGATAGTTACCTGGTGGAAGCCTTGACTAGTGAAGAGGATCCCGTGACTTACGCGGAAGCTATGTTAGACATTGACTCCCAAAAATGGGTGGAGGCCATGAGAGCTGAGATGGACTCAATGGAGACCAATGGAGCCTGAACTCTAGTAGATCCGCCCCCCGGGGTAAAAGCAATTGCTTGCAAATGGATCTACAAGAGGAAGAAGGGCTCCGATGGCAGGATTGAGACCTACAAAGCTCATTTGGTGGCAAAAGGGTATACTCAGAAAGAAGGCATCGATTATGAGGAAACATTTTCGCCCGTGGCCATGCTTAAATCCATTAGGATCCTGCTAGCTGTAGCAGCATACCATGACTACGAGATTTGGCAAATGGATGTCAAAACCGCGTTCCTGAATGAAGATCTTAGTGAAGATTTCTACATGCAGCAGCCGCAAGGCTTCATTACTGCTGGTCAGGAACACATGGTATGTAAACTTAATAGATCCATATATGGACTTAAGCAGGCTTCTAGGAGTTGGAACATCCGATTTGATTCTGCAGTCAAAACGTTTGACTTTGAGCAAAATCCGGATGAGCCCTGTGTTTACAGGAAATCCAGTGGGGATAAGATCACCTTTTTGGTGTTGTATGTGGACGATATCCTACTCATTGGAAATGATGTAGGAATGTTGACTTCGGTCAAGGTATGGCTATCACAGCAGTTCTCCATGAAAGATCTTGGAGAAGCTTCATACATACTGGGTCTTCGACTCTATAGAGATAGATCGAAGCAGATAATTGGATTATCCCAAGCTGCTTATATTGACAAAATTGTCAAAAGATACAGCATGGAGAACTCCAAGAAAGGAAACGTTCCTTTCAGGCACGGAGTCACTCTCTCCAAGAAGATGTCTCCCAAGACTTCTGAGGAGATTGAGAGCATGAGAGATGTTCCCTATGCCTCAGCCGTAGGGACAAGGACGTTGAATGCTGCACAACCACCGAAAAGGAGCTATTAGCAATTGTTTTTGCTTTAGATAAGTTTCGCTCATATTTGCTTGGCTCTAAAGTAATTGTGTTTTCTGATCATGCAACTTTGAAATACTTATTGGCAAAAAAGGAGTCAAAGCCGAGGCTGATAAGGTAGATACTTTTGCTCCAAGAGTTCGATTTAGAGATCAAGGATCGAAAGGGAGCTGAAAATTTGGTGGCAGACCATCTAAGTAGGTTGGTAAAATATGAATACTCTTTACCCATCTCTGAGTTTTTTCCTGATGAGCAACTGTTCCAAATAAAAGGTATGGTCCCTTAGTTTGCTGATATTGTGAATTACTTTGTTACTGGTATTTTTCTTAGTTATCTTAGCAAGTTGATGAAGGATAAAATTAGAAATGAGGCAAAATATTATGTTTGGGATGAGCCTTATTTGTGGAAATTTTGTTCTGATCAAGTAATTAGGAGATGTGTCCCTGAAAGTGAACATAAGTCCAGTTTGATTTTTTGTCATAATTATGCTTGTGGTAGCCATTTTGGGCCAAAAAGAACTGCTAGGAAGGTCTTAGATAGTAGGTTGTATTGGGGAACTTTATTTAAAGATGCATACTTTTTCTATAAAAATTGTGAAAGATGCCAACGAACAGGTTTATTGTCTCATAGAAATGAGATGCCCCAAACTCCCATTCTTGTTTGCGAAATTTTTGATGTTTAGGGTATTGATTTTATGGGACCCTTTTCTTCCTCTTGTGGTTTTGTTTACATACTTTTGGCTGTTGATTATGTCTCAAAATAGGTGGAAGCAAAAGCCACCAAAACTGACGATTCTAAGTGTGTTGTAGGTTTTATCAAATCTAACATTTTTAGTAGGTTTGGTATTCCTTGAGCCATCATAGGTGATCAAGGGACCTACTTCTGCAATAGAGTCGTTGAAGCCTTGCTAAAAAAGTATGGGGTGCATCACCGAGTCGCCATTGCCTATCACTCCCAGACAAATGGACAAGATGAGGTTTCCAATCGAGAGGTCAAATCCATTTTTGAGAAAACGGTGAATCTAGGTAGAAAGGATTGGAGCCTACGTCCAGATGACGCACTTTGGGCATACCGAACCTTATACAAAACACCAATAAGGATGTCTCCTTATAGGTTAGTTTTTGGAAAATCTTTTCATTTACCAGTTGAAATCGAGCATAAGGCGTATTGGGCAATCAAACGCTGGAATATGGACATGGAAGAAGCTGACAAGGCAAGAAAGCTCCAATTGCAAGAATTGGAGGAGTTGCAGTTAGAAGCCTATGAGAATTCTAGAATTTACAAGGAGAAGACCAAGTTGTTTCAAGATAATTTCCTTTTAAGGAAACAATTTATGGTTGGTCAAAAGGTGTTATTATATAATTCTTGACTGAAACTCATGCCAGGTAAGTTGCGTTCTTGGTGGATGGGCCCATTTGTTGTTACTAATGTGTTTCCTTATGGTGCAGTGGAGATCAAAAGTCTCAATACAAATAAGGTTTTCAAAATGAATGGGCATAGATTAAAGTTGTTCCATGAGGATGCAAATGTCTCCTCCTTGGTAGACATTTCCTTGGATCTTCCTCATTATTCATCAAATTAAGGAAGCAAAGAAGGCCGTCAAGCATAATGATGTTAAACAATTGCGCTTATGGAAGGCAACCCATTGAGTTCAATTATTTTTGTTTAGTTATTTTTATTGTTTTTAGCTATTTAGGTCGTGAATTTTTTTTCACATTTTTTAGGAACATGGTCATGTTTAGCAGCTGATTTCACATCTGAAGGATCTCAACAAGGCATTCAGGGAAGTTCCCTTAAATCTTTCTATCTTACGCACAGTCATATACATTGGGGACAATGTATAACTTATGTGTGGGGGGATCTGATTAGGGGAATTTGATAAATTCTAGGTTAACTCTAGCATGCTTCGATCATCACTTTTTAACCTTTGCTTTTTGAAGTTTCTTCTCCCTAGAAACTTATTTTTGAATGATTTCAAACTATCATGAATTATGTGCTTAGGTTGAATAGACAAGATAGGATGCAAGCATGACTAACTGAAATTTTTGGCTACGTAAGGTACCTCATTATTTTGAATGATCAATAGGCAAGATTCAATACAAATTTAACCCTTATGAGCATTTGATTACTTTTTGCCTAAATGTCTGTCAAACACAGTTTGATTATTCTAGAACTTGCGTTGTTAGACATGTTGAGACTACGTTAATGAGTTCATGGATCGGAATGAAAATGGTGATGCTCTTGTGAAATTTGAGAAAGGAAGATTATGATATATTCAAAAAAAAAAAAATCGTGACTAGTGTGAAATGAAGCATAAAATGCACTCACATCTAGAAGCGAAAGAAAATGATGAGATGGAGCATAAAATGCAGTCACCCCTAGAACCCCAAGCCCCATTTCACCTTTTGATGCATTGAACTCATGCTTAGTGGTGGAGATGTGATACATAAGCAAGCTTATGGTAAAACATTCCTTGTTTTGACCTGAGAGAGGGTATTTGAATCTTGCTACATTTTCATTGTTAAAACAGTGAGTGCTTATTCTAGTTCAGGAATGTTCATTCGGTGGAATGCTTGCTTTCCTTGACTATTGATTTAATTTGGGATCATGAGGAATGGTGATTTGAGATTACTCTTTGACAAGTTAAAGAGGAGAGAGAAGTGGAAAATGGAAAGATTATTAAGTCTGGATCAAGGTATGCTAGAGGACAAGCATCATCTTGAGAAAGAGTTTAAAAATCATTAGATAGTTAGTTTGTTTTGTTTTTGCTTGAGTTTTATCTTGCCCGGGGACGGGCAAAGCTTAAGTGTGGGGGGATCTGATGTGAATAAAAAATTATCATATTTTTATCCCTAAATATTCATTATTTTACACTTAATTAATACTTAATTGGACTCATTACTCTAGTATTTTGATTCAGGGCAAACAAGAAGGCGACATGAGGGAGACAAGGCTAATCGGATGGTTTTGCACACAGTTTCGGCATCGTTCAGTAATCTAGGCACAAATCTCACATTCGGACTCTGATTGGGATGATTCCAAATTCATAGAAAAGATAAGAGAGAACTCCACAACTTTTATGTTCTGGTTTTTGATAGAATCGGTCTGCCTCAAGGTCAAAATCGGGCATACAGTCGAAGCAAAATTCGTAGAGAAGCCCAACTCACAGCTGAAGCCCAATTCGTAGAAAAGCCTTGTAGCAGCCCAAATTATTAAAGAAGCCCAACTCGAATTCAAGAATAAAGAATCTAATCAGATTTAAATTTCAAATGTAATCCAAGAAAGATAAAGGATATTAATACTACTAGATAAGAGATAGGATAGGATTAGATCAAAACTAATTAGGGCTTTCTATTTTTGAGAATGAACTCCTAAAAGGAGTTGGAAACAGCCCCTCCTCCAAAAGCTATATAAAGAGGGGGGTGGGGACTAGCTTTAGGCATCAATCAATACATCCATCTTGGAAGCAAAGTAAGAAGGAGATGACAACCATGAGTGGCTGAGCTTCTCTTTTCTGATTCAAGGGGAATTTCTGGTTCAATTGTGTCACTGTGAGGTTATGTGCTTAATTTAAATTCTTACCTGTAATTCAAGTATTCATTTATTCTTGTGCATATTTTTATGGAAGTTGATGTTGATTAATCTGACAAATTAATTAATATTGATCTTCCTATGGCTATCCATGATTCAGTGATCCGTAATTGTCACGAATAGTGGTACAAGTAGCAATTAGGTCAATATTTTTGTGGGTCAATTGTTTGTGACAGCCTTTGACCAATGTGTTGGCATGTTTTAACCTAAAGGTAATCAACGGAACAAAATTTAATAATTGCAGTTATCTCAATTATTTTTATTTTGGTTTAACTGCTTTCATAGAATTTATTGCTATCATTAATTGATATGGAATGCGATCGTGCCGAGTTGGTTAATGACAAGTGTTGATTGAATGCTGGGATTGCTCAACTAAACTAGGAAGGTATAAGGTTTATTATGGCTATCCTAATAAATCTAAAAGTTAAATGCTTGAATTGCAAGATTGCTATTTTTAGCCTAGGATCGGTGATCAATTGACTCAAATTGAACCTTTGGATCAGAGTTTGGTAAGACTGAAATCTTCCTTGTTATTTGCTATTTTGTGTTAATTGTTATTTTAATTTAGAAATTTAATTATTTGAAATTCCCACTCTTTAAATTGTGCATCTGGCTGAGAAATTAATTACTGGCTCCCTATGGGATTCGACCTGGTACAATTGTTACTACAATTTTATTCATAAGGTGAGACTAGAATTAAATCTGATGGCTTCGACAACCCGTCACATGCCATACAAGGAAGCCCAACTGGGCAGCAGTTTGAAAGGCTAAGTGAGCACATAATCTTATTGGGCCTAAAGCCCATTTCGAACTGGGCTGATTTGATTAGTTAAAGAGGGGGCGAATCTGAGATTAGATTAGCAAATAGGATAGAGTCTTACCCTATCCACTCAGAGAGTTCAAATCTGAATACAAATTCTTATCAGGAATTAGGAGATGGCTGATCTAATTTGCAGATAAGATAAGGGTCTATCCTTATCTCTTAAAGGGAATTCAGATCCAAACATGATTTGGATCAGCAACTCCTAATGGAAGTAGGAGCAGATCCCATTAAGGTTATAAAAGGAGAAGGGGGCGGCAGCCTTAGAAGATCATCACATACAGAACATAGAGAGAACAGAGCACCCAGTGAGACTGAGCTATTTTCTCCTTGCCACCTCCTTCCTGCCACCGCCATTACTGCTGATGAGAATAAAATTTGTCATATCTTTACCCCTCAATATTTAGTATTTTGCACTTCATTGGTACCTAATTGGACTCATTACTCTTGTATTTCGATTCAGGGCAAGCAGATAGGCGATTGGAAGAAAACAAGGCTAATCGGATGTTTTTGCACAGTTTCAGCACCGATCAGTGATATGGGCATAATTCTCAATTCTGGACTCTGATTTGGATATTTCAAGAAGCATCAGAAAGATAAGGAAAAGGCCCACAACATGTATGTTTTGGGTTTTGACAGAATCGATCCGCATCGAAGACGAATTCGGGCCCAAAGTCGGAGTAATTTCGCAGCAAGGCCCATTTCACAAGCTGAAGCCCATTTCGCATAAGAGTCTTGAAGCAAGCCCGAATTGTTAGAGAAGCCCAGTTCGAATTCAAGATCCAAGAGTCCCATTAGAATAGAAGTTGAATGTGATCTCAATAAAAGAGTTTTATCAGATTTAAATTCTCAAGTTGTAATCCTAGAAAGATAAGGGATAAGAGTTAGGTAGGATAAGTTCAATTTAGACTAGGACTTTCCAGTTTGAGGATAATCTCCTTAAGGGAGTTGGAGAGCAGCCCTCTCCCCAAATCTATATGAAGGGGGGCGGACCAGCACCCAAGGCATCAATTCCTCCCAGAGAGCTTCAGTCTTCAGAGAGGGAAATCAGCAACCAAGGAGGAAGAAGAAAGAGTTCATGCCCCTTTTTCATCTGGAAGCTGCGTTTTCATCATGAAGTGTCTGTAAGTTTTTATTTCTGGTTGAAGGGTTAGGGAAGCCTTGATTCTGTAATATTGTGAGATTTAATTGATTTTTATTTCAGTTCATTGTTTATGGGTATTCATATGTTTTTTGTGAATTAACTGTGAGGATTATTTTCTTTGATAAAGCAAGAAGGGCCCCTTGCTTATTCAATGGAAATAATCCTTGGCCGATTGAACCTCCAGTTTCGTATATGATTGGTAGGTTCGACCATGGTGGCAACTAAAATAAATTGATTGCAAAAAAGTTTTCGATCTATGTTAGGAAAATATATGATCTGGTTTAAACGATCCGAGCTTGTGAGATCGCTGACCAGAATTGGGTCTCTCCCCTCTTAATGCTATTAATAGGTTAAATCCTAAGAGCTTGTTTAGGACTGCCTATTAATATGGGAAGCAATCAAAGAGCTTGTTTTGGTTGTCGCATAATAAGAGTAGAGGCTGGCTGTTAGAGCATGTTAATAGCTATAACCAATTTATTCATAGACATATGAAGCTATCTTTGCATCAAGGATCAATGCTATCAATCAAAGCTGAACTTGTCCCTTCAACCGGAAGCCATCTCCCATCGATTTAATCTTTGTTTTCTGATATTTTCTGCTATTTTCTTATTTTCCACAGCTTACAACCCCCCTTAATTCATCTACTTGGAAATAAATCCACCCAATCCCTGTGGAGAACGACCTTGCTCATCACTATCTACAAATTATTAACCCAGAGCAAGAATATTTATCTTTGGTTGGGTTCGACACCCACCAACTGCCAGTTCGATTTCCTCCTTCTAGTAGAAATGATCAAGATTGGATATTGATAAGCGTCTATGGGAAAGGCAGATCTGAAGATGTGCTCATAGCCTCCAGTGAATTCTTGTGAAGGATTCGGTTCATTGGACGAACATTGCTGCTTCTGCTCCATCCTACACTGTGCCATCTTCTGTGGGAGCAGTCTTTGGTTCCTACCTTGGGCATGAACACCTCCGTTGGGAGATATTGCTTCTCTAATCCCTTCTAGTATCGTAGTTAGCTCCTCCTGCTATACCACAGCTTAACAATGTTTCAAAGAGGAGGAATAGGACCTTATTGGATATGGTCCGGTCACTTCTCGCACACTCATAGTTACCCACATCCTTTTGGGGATATGCATTAGAGACTGAGATATACGTGCTGAATCGGGTTTCAACCAAATCAGTTTCGAATACTCCATATGAACATTGGACCGGAAAGAAACCAAGTGTCAGACACTTGAAGAATTGGGGTTGTCTTGCGCACGTTAAAAGAACGAGTGCAGACAAATTCGAATCCAAGACCAGTTGTTGTCTATTCGTATGCTACCCCAAAGGCTCTGTGGGTTACCTGTTCTATGACCCAGGAGAATAGAAGGTATTCTGTAGTCGGAATACCCATTTCTTGGAGGATGAATATATCCTGAACGATCATCATCAGGAAGTTGTTCTTGATGAGGAGAGCTCAGAAGCAATGGGAGGTGTCCCACAGGTAAAAGGTATTGACCAACCTAGAAGATCTACCTGGGTATCCAGGCCACCAGTCCATTTTGGCTATGACCCGGATAGTTACCTAGTGGAAGCCTTGACTAGTGAGGAGGATCCCGTGACTTATGCGGAAGCTATGTTGGACATAGATTCTCTGAAGTGGGTAGATGCCATGAGAGCTGAGATGGACTCAATGTAGACCAATGCAATCTGGATGCTAGTAGATCTGCCCGCCGGGGTAAAAGCAATTGGTTGCAAATGGATCTATAAGAGGAAGAAGGGCCTCGATGAAAAGGTTGAGACCTACAAAGCTCGTATGGTGGCGAAAGGGTATACTCAGAGAGAGGGCATCGATTATGAGGAAACCTTTTCGCCCGTGGCCATGCTTAAATCCATTAGGATCCTGCTAGCTGTAGCAGCATACCATGACTACGAGATTTGGCAAATGGATGTCAAAACTGCGTTCCTAAATGGAGATCTTACTAAAGATATCTACCTGGAGCAACCGTAAGGTTTCATAGCTGCAGGTCAGGAACACATGGTATGTAAATTAAATAGATCCATATATGGACTTTAGAAAGCTTCTAGGAGTTGGAACATCCAGTTTGACTCTACTATCAAAAAGTTTGTCTTTGAGCAGAATCCGGATGAGCCTTATGTTTACAAGAAGTCCAGTGGGGATAAGGTTACATTTCTGGTTCTGTATGTAGACGACATTCTACTCATTGGGAATGATGTAGGAATGTTGATTACGGTGAAAGTATGGCTTTCACAACAATTCTCCATGAAAGATTTGGAGAAGCCTCCTATATACTGGGTCTTCGACTCTATATAGATAGATCGAAGCAGATAATAGGATTATCCCAATTTGCTTACATTGACAAAATTGTCAAGAGATACAGCATGGAGAACTCCAAGAAGGGAAATGTTCCTTTTAGGCACGGAGTCACTTTCTCCAAGAAGATGTCTCCCAAGACCTTTGAGCAGATTGAGGGCATGAATGACGTTCCCTATGCCTCAGCCGTAGGGAGCATCATGTATGCCACGCTGTGCACTCATCCTGACATTGCTCAAGCAGTGAATGTGGTAAGTAGATTCCTGGCCAACCCAGGGCAGGAGCACTGGACTGCTGTGAAAAATATACTTAAGTACCTTCGAAGGACAAAAGAGTTTTGTCTGGTATTCGATGGTAGCTCACTATAGATCCAGGGGTATACTGATGCCGATTTCCAGTCGGATCCAGATGATTGAAAGTCTACATCTGGGTATGTTTTCACAATAGGATAGTATGTTGTTTGCTAAAAACGCAGCCAACAAGGGTCTACGATAGACTCCACAACCGAAACTGAATACATAACCGCAAGTGAAGCTGCCAAGGAAGCTGTATGGATGTAAAAGTTCATTCACAAATTTGAACTAGTTCCGTCCAACGCATCACCCATCCCGTTGTTGTGTGACAACAATGGAGCTATCGCTAAGGCTAAGGAGCCACGAGCCGACTTGAAGTCGAAACACATCAAGAGGAAGTACCACGTACTGCGAGAGATTGTTGGTAGAGTGGATGCCCTGATTCAAAAGGAAAGCACCAGCGGAGAATGTAGCAAAAACATTGACTAGCCACTCACACAAAGTGTTTGAGAAACACATGGAAAGTCTGGGACTCCGGCTTATACCAGATTGGACCTAATGAAGGAATGAGAGATCTATCGTAGGGATGCTCAAATCTTGCAGAATAAGGTGGGCGAATTTCAAAAAAATTCTCTCCCTTCATCTAAGAATCGCATTCCGTATTTAGAAAATCATATTTTCAAGGATCAATCTTGAACCATAAACTGAACCAGATCTGAACAAAAGTAGTAGGAGAGGATTATACCTGATACGGAGAAATTATATCTCCCAACGAAAGTGTTCATGCCCAAGGAAGGATCCAAGATTGCTGCCATTGAAGATAGCGCAGTGTAGGATGGAGCAGAATCAGTAGTGTTCTTCTCCAAGAACCTAGTCCTTCGCAAGAAATAGCAGGATGGCACGTGAGCACAGCTTCCTATCAGTCCCTTCACAAGGAACTGATATCAAGATCGAATCTTGATTTCTCCCACTGAAAAGGAGGTCGACCTGGCAGGTGAGGCGGTGGCAAGAAGGAGGCGGCAAGAGAGAATTTTTGCAGGTATGCTGAATTCTCCCTTGTGTGATTTCAGCTCTAAAGAGGATGTGAATATGTGTTTTCTAAAGGCTGCCACCCCCTCCTTCTTTTGTAACCTTAAAGGATCAGCTCCTAATCCCATTAGGAGTTGCTGATCCAAATCATATTTGGATCAGACATCCGTTTAGGTGATAAGGATAAACCCTTATCTTATCTATAGATTAAATCAGCCTTCTCCTAATCTCATTAGGAGGTTTCCAGATCTGAATCACATTCAAATCTGGACTCTCTAAGTGGATAAGACCCTAACCTATCTGCTGATCCATCCCAGAATTCACCACATATTTAACTAATTAAAACAGTCCAATTCGAAATGGGCTTTAGGCCCATTAAGGTTATGTGCTCACTTAGCCTTCCTAACTGCAGCCCAGTTGGGCTTCCTTGTATGGCGTGGGCTCACTTAGCCTTCCTAACTGCACCCCCTGAAACCCATCACATGGGCTCTATGGGAACAACACTTACCCTAAGTGGTCCCTGGGCCAAGCCACCTTGTAACACCTAGGGACTATAGGCAGATGCAAAATTAGCCCATAAGACATTACCCTCTATGGTCTTACACTTAACCTCTCAGCCCATAATGATCAAACACTGCCCGACAAGAGAGGACCTCTCCCTCAGCTGCAAGGAACAGTGTTGCACTCTCTGCTTGAATGGATCCCAGGAATTAAAATCTTTTGTAAACAATTTTAGAAACCATAATATATATACTTTTATATCTCATATAAAATATATTTTGCAAAACAAATATCAACGATTGAAATCGGTTGTCGGCAGTTTGGTTTCCATCAGTGAGAGTGCATCCCCGATCATTACCTTCGTCTGACAAAGGGGCTGATCTTGTCACTATGATCACCCACTCAGATGAATTCTCAGACTGTCCCAACATACCCGGGTTTTGACCCCCGCTAAGGATCTCACTGATTGGTACATCAAAGACAGCCCAATCCGACACCTAGTGCAGTATCATAATCGAGTGTAGGGGTCGAGTGTAACTTTCCAGTTTTGCCCATTAATCTGCAAGGTCTAGGGCAATATTGGAAATCTGGTCCGGTTCAACTTGGTGGCACATCAGTGCCAGCCTTATCAGGATAGGTCTCCCAGACCGACTCACTGGCTGTGAACATTCTAAACTAACACGGATCTCATTAAGTGTCCAGTTTTAATGGTATTACATAGAAACACACCAAAGGAACATGAATCAAATATGTACTTTATTCATTTACAATAAACTCATAATGTACATCATTCTGATTGAAGCTAAGGGCATACAAAAACTATCTAACAGCTCCCACTTGCACTTAGGCCCAATCTGGTATAAGCCAGAGTCCCATGCTTTCCACGAGATTCTCTAACACTTTCTGTGATAGTGGATTCGTCAATGGGTCTGCTACATTTTCCACTGACACTACCTTCTGAATATAGATGTCCCCTCTACCAACAATCTCCCGTAGTACGTGGCACTTCCTCTCGATGTGCTTTGACTTCGAGTGGGCTCATGGCTCCTTAGCCTAAGCAATGGCTCCATTGTTGTCACACAATAATGGGATGGGTGATGTGTTGGACGGAACTGCTCCCAACTCGTGAACGAACTTCTTCATCCACACATCTTCTTTGGCAGCCTCACTTGCGGCAATGTATTTGGCTTCGGTCGTGGAGTCTACAATGGACCCCTGTTTGCTGTTTTTCCAGCAAACAGCACACGATCCTATCATGAAAACATATCCAGATGTAGACTTTCTACTATCTGGATCCGACTGGAAATCGGCATCAGTATACCCTTGGATCTATAGTGAGCTACCATCGAATACTAGACAAAACTCTTTTGTCCTTCGAAGGTACTTAAGTATGTTTTTCACAACAGTCCAATGCCTCTGCCTAGGGTAGGCCTGAAATCTGCTTACCACACTCATTGCCTGAGCAATGTCGGGCCGAGTGCACAGCATGGCATACATGATGCTCCTTACGGCAAAGGCATAGGCAACGTCCTTCATGCCTTCCATCTCCTCAGAGGTCATGGGAGACATCTTCTTGGAGAAAGTGACTCTGTGCTTGAAAGGAACATTTCCTTTCTTGGAGGTCTCCATGCAGATAAGATAAGGGTTTATCCCTATCACCTGAAGAGAAGTCTTATCCAAATATGATTTGGATAAGTTGCTCCTAATTGGATTAGGAGCTGATCTTTTAGGTTAACAAAAGAAGGAGGGGGCGGAAGCCTTTAGAAGACACACAACATCATATTTTCTTTAGTGCTGAAATCAAGAAGAGAGAATTCTGCACCCTGCGAATTCTCTCTTGCCGCCTCCTTGTTCTTGCTGCCCTGTTTGCCAATTCGATCTCCAGCTATGGGAGAAGTCAAGATTGGATCTTGACATCAGTTCTTTGAGAAAGGATTGAAAGGAAGTTGTGCTCACGTACCATCCTGCTGATTCTTGCGAAGGACAGAGTTCTTGGAGAAGAACACTGCTGATTCTACTCCATCCTGCACTGCGCCATCTTCAGTGGGAGCTGTTTTTGGATCCTTCCTTGGGTGTGAACACCTCCGTTGGGAGATACTGCTTCTCCGTATCAGGTATAATTTTCCCCTACTCCTTTTGGTTCAGATCTGATTCAGTTTAAGGTTCAAGAATGATCCTTGAAAATATGATTTTCTAAATAGGGAATGCGATTCCTAGTTGAAGGGAGAGAAATTTTTTTTGAAATTCGCCCCTTATTCTGCAATCTTTGGGCGTCCATGGGATGGATTGTTAGACAGTTTTGTATGCCCTAAGCTTCAATCAGAATGATGTACTTTATGAGTTTATTGTAAATGAATAAAGATACATATTTGATTCATGTTCCCTTGGTATGTTTCTGTGTAATACCCTTAAACTGGACACTTAATGAGACTCGTGTTAGTTTAGAATGTTCACAGCCAGTGGGTCGGTCTGGGGAGACCTATCCTGACAAGGCTGACACTGTAGTGCCACCAAGTCGGTTGGGGTGGCTTGTCTCAACTGCCAGGGTGAGACCCTAGGCACATACCGTGTAGGATTAATTGAATCTTTGAACTGGACCAGATTTCCAGTATTGCCCTGGACCTTGGAGATTGATGGGCAAAACTGGAAAGTTACACCCGACCCCTAGACTCGATTATGATACTACATAAGGTGTCGGATTGGGCTGTCTTTGATGTACCAATCAGTGAGATCCTTAGCGGGGGTCAAAACCTGGGTATGTTGGGACAGTCCGAGAATTCATCTGAGTGGGTGATCATAGTGACAGGATCAGCCCCTTTGTCGGACAAAGGTAATGATCGGGGATGCACTCTCACTGATGGAAACCAAGACTGTCGGCAGCCGATTTCAACCGTTGAGATTTGTTTTGCAAAACATATTTTATATAAGATATAAAAGTATATATGTATGGTTTCTAAATTGTTTGTAAGAAGGTTTTAATTCCCGGGATCCATATAAGTGGAGAGTGCAACACTGTTCCTTGCAGCCGAGGGAGAGGTCCTCTCTTGTCGGACAGTGTATGATCATTATGGGCTGAGAGGTTAAGTGTAAGACCATTGAGGATAACACCTGATGGGCTAATCTTGCATCTGCCCACAGTCCCTGGGTGTTACAAGGTGGCTTGGCCCAGGGACCACTTAGTGTAAGTGTTGGGCCCATAGAGCTCATTTGATGGGTTTCAGGGGGTGCACTGTCATTAACAGTGTATTCGGCCAGGCCTTGTAGCAAAGGCTGGGCCGAACCCATGTGGCTGATGTGTAGATCAATGCTTGGGTCCCACGCCATACAAGGAAGCCCAACTGGGCAGCAATTTGGAAGCCTTTTGAGTACATAACCTTAAATGGGCCTTAAGCCCATTTCGAACTGGGCTGATTTGATCAGCCATTTAAAGGGGGCGAATTCTGAAGTGGGTCAGCTAAAAGGATTGGGCTTAGACCCTATCCACTCAGAGAGTCCATGATCTAAATAAGATTTAGATCTGGAAACCTCCTAATTAGATTAGGAGATAGCTGATCTTATCTGCAGATAAGATAAGGATTATCCCTTATCACTAAGGGACTTCTAACCCAAATATGATTTGGATTAGCAGCTCCTAATCTGATTAGGAGCTGATCCCTTTTGAGAATATAAAAGGGGAAGGGGGCGGCAGCCTACTAAACAACAACATCCATAGCATTCTTCTCTTTGAAGAAAGAGAGATTGAGAGATTTCCTGCATACTGCGAATTCTCTCCTGCCGCCACCTTCCTGCTTTTGCCATTCCTTCAGTTCGATCTCCAGTTCTTGGGAGCAATCAAGATTGGATCTTGATTTCAATCTTTTAGGGAAAAGATTGGTTGGAGCTGTACTCAAGTCGTCCAGTTGATCCTTGAGAAGGGTCAAGTTCTTTTGGAAGAACGTTGCTGATTCTGCTCCACCCTGCACTGCGCCATCTTCAGTGGGAGCAGTCTTTGGATTCTTCCTTGGGCGTGAACACCTCCATTGGGAGATATTACATCTCTGTGTCAGGTACATTCCTCTCCCATTATTTTTGGTTCAGATCTGGTTTAGTTTATGGTTCAAGATTGATCCTTGAAAATATGATTTTCTAAATAGGGAATACGATTCCCAGTTGAAGGGAGAGAAAAATTTTTGAAATTCGCCCCTTATTCCGCAATCTTTGGGCGTCCATAGGATGGATCTCTCATACCTTCATGGATCTCTCATCCCTTCAGTGGTATCGGAGCCAGGTTCAAATCTTGAACCAGTTTGTTTCAGATCTGAACCTGCGCAAATGGGCAGAAGGTGTTCTACCCGATTTGCGCAAATATGGGTTTTGGGATATTTGTTCCCAAACTTAATGGGTGAATAATCTGAAATTAATTTTACATGAATCTGATTATTATTTAGAATTGTTCTTTATGATTTTCTTGATTTATGGGCTGTTCATACAAGAGGAGATCGAATTCTTGGTTTGCGCAGGGAACCTGCAATTTTGCAGTTCTTGAATTAATTTTGGTCTGTAAATATTTTTTTATTTTCTAGACTCAATGTATTGGTATTCGATCTGATGTAATTATTAATAGAAATAGGATTTCTATTTATTTTATTTTGGATCGAAGATGGCGGCGCAGAAAAGGAGATTTCGCAGAGAAGGAGATTTCGCAGATGGGAGAATCGCTATCTGCGATTTGCAGTTTGTGAAACTGCATTCTGTGATCTAACCTCTGTTTTGCAGGATGGATTGTGCGAACAACCCTGATTACGGATTCTTGTTTTTTCTTTTATCAGTATTTAATTTAAGATTATTTTCTTGAATTAAAGATTTAATTAAAGATCAAACCCTAGACCCATTCGTACCAAGCTTGGTTCAAATAGTTTGAACCGAACCTAGGGTTTAATCAAGGCTGAAAGTCAGCCCTAATTTTCCCACTAATGGGCCTAAGGATTGGTGTTTAATTAAATGGTTAATTCGGCCCAACCTGTAAATGCCCAGTTTTAAAAGGTTAAAACTGTTAAAAGCCCACTTAACATTTAAAGCTATATGGGCTGAACCATTCGGCCCACATACCTAGATAATATTAATGGTTAATATTATGGATTTAAAATGGGCTTCAAATGGGCCTTACAGATGATTAATTGATTGGATCAATTTATCCCTGCATGTGATGTATGGATGTGTGATGTGCTACGTACATGGGCCATAAGTACTTGGCCCCTGCTCAATCGACAGTGGCTCTTGCACACACCATGGCTGAATGCACATCATTGCCATGGTGTCCCTTTTGGTCATTGGATGACCTCCCTCAGTGGTGGGCCGCACACCTCATCAAGAGGTTATGTGTGGAACCCTAGCCGATTTAGGCCCACCGAAATCTGGCTTTACGAAAGTCAGTGGGAGCCACTTTGGTTTGACCTAAAATAAGTAGGGCGTAATTAACTGTTCCCTCCGGCTAATATGAGTGCATGTGATAGGAAGATTCATATGATGAACTCTCTAAAGGCCTTCCATCATTAGCATGAGGATGGGTCCTTCAGTAATGAGGAAACGCACCAGAAAATGGGCTATCCATTTGCTGTTGGGCTTGTGTTTCATAAGATGATAGGGGCGTCATAGACCGATGTGGGAGGGGCTTCACCAGAAAATGGGAACTCTCTCACGGTACCTTGGCGTTCACGAATATGATGGGGTGCTGAAAACATAGAAGAAAGAATTAAGTAACCCTGCAGAATTCTTTCTTGCCGCCCTGTTTTCCAGTTCGATCTCCAGTTGTGGGAGAAGTCAAGATTCGATCTTGACATCCGTTCTTTGAGAAAGAATTGATAGGAAGCTGTGCTCACGTGCCATCCTATTGTTTCTTGCGAAGGACCGAATTCTTGGAGAAGAATACTGCTGATTCTGCTCCATCGTGCACTGCGCCATTTTCAATGGGAGCAGTCTTTGGATCCTTCCTTAGGCATGAACACCTTCGTTGGGGGTTACTGTTTCTCCGTATCAGGTATAATCCTCTCCTACTCCTTTTGGTTTAGATGTGGTTCAGTTTATGGTTCAAGAATGATCCTTCGAAATATGATTTTCTAAATAGGGAATGCGATTCCCAGTTGAAGGGAGAGAAAAATTTTGAAATTCGCCCCTTTATTCCGCATGATTTTGGCATCCATACGATCGATCTCTCATCCCTTCAGCAAGAATGAACCTTGAAAATGTTGTTTTCTAAATTTGGAATAGGATTCCCGAATGGGGGTAAAGAAATTTTTGAAATTTTGCCAAACCTTCCTGCACGGTTGGGCCATCCATATGATGGATCTCCCATCCCTTTAGGGTGGCTAGGCAAAATTTCAAAAAAAAATTCTCTTATGGGAATCGTATTCCCTATTTTAGAAAAACTGCATTTTTCAAGGTTCATTCTTGAAACAAACTATACCAGATCTGAAACCAAAAGTGGGAGAGGGATATACCTTATATTAATGATGACACAACTTATATTGAGGTAGGATCAACAAGGAGGTTCTTTAGCAAGAACCCTAATTCTTTAGCAAGAATCCCGTAGGGTGTGAGTACGACTTTAGATTGCTTCTTCTAACATGAAACAATATCAAGATCTAATCTCAGTTAGTTCCCAGAGTGGAGATCAAGCTGGGTAGGGGTGGTAAGAGCTGAGGGAGAAAACTATAGAATGTTGAATGTGTTAAGTTGAGGAATTCGCCCCATTATTTATAACCTTCTTTGTTTTAGCTTCCTAATCCAATTAAGAAAGAGTTTCTTGATCCAAATCTAATATTTGGATCTAGACTCTTAAGTGGATAAGACATATATTATCCTCTTGCTGATCCTAATCAGATTATAAACCTAATTCGCTCCATTTAATTAAATCACTTAAGCCTAGTTCGGAAAGGGCTTTAGGCCCATTAAGTCATATGACTTACTTTCCCTTTTAATTGCTGGCTAGTTTGGCTCTCTTTGTATGGTGTGGGACCATATCATTGATATCCACAAAAGCCATATGAGTTCAACCCGACCTTTGTTACAAGGCCTAGTCGAAATCACTACTGAAGATAGTGAACCCCCTGACCCCATCAGTATGGGCTCTTAGTAGGCCCAACATTTACACTAAATGGTCCCTGAGTCCAACCACCTTATGAAGGCTTATATATATATATATATATATATATTGCAAAAACAAATCTCAATAAGTTTGAAATCAACTATAGGCAGTTTAGGTTTCCATCAGAGAGAGTGCCGATCATTCACTTTGTCCAACAAAGGGGCTGATTCTATCACTATGATCACCCACTCAGGTGAATTCTTAGACTGTCCCAACATACCCAGGTTTTGTCCCTGCTAAGGATCTCATTAATTGGCATATCAATGTTAGCCCAATCCAACACCTATTGAAGTACCATAATCAAGTCTAGGGGTTAGGGGTAACTTTCCAGTTTTGCCCATCTACCTCCAAGGTCTAGGGCATAACTGGAAAATGGTTTGGTTCAGAGTTTCAATCAAACCCACACTACATATGCTTTAGATCTTACCCTGGTAGCTTAGACAAGGTACCCCAACCTTCTTGGCAGCACATTAGTGTCAGCCTTGGCAGGATAAACCTCCCTAGGTCTATCCAACGACTATGAAGATTCTAAACTTCAACGAGTCTCATTAGTGTCCAATTTAAGGGTATTACATAGAAACACACCATAATAACATGAATCAATTATGTACTTCTCTCATTTACAATAAATGTCAATAAGAACATCAATCTGATTGGAGCTAAGGGCATAACTATCTAACAGCAGGTGATGCCCACAAGGGTGGAGAGGGGGTCCGTGTCCGTCGGGGGATCCCTCGTCCACAGGCCAGCACTAGTGGAGGCAATAGAAGGAAGAAGAAGGCCGAGGAGAATTGGCCAAGGGAGATTGGCCAAAAAAGGCTAATTGAGGTATCACCGGCGCCTCCCACGATGAGGCCTGCATAGCAGGACCGCCCAACCGAGGGCGGTGTGCCGAGGAAGGGGGCTTCTACTGGTTCGAGGAGGCAACCTACGAAGGTGTTAGACAGTGTATGCCCTTAGCTCCAATCAGAATGATGTACATTATGACATTTAAGGTAAATGAATAAAGTACATACGTGATTCGTGTTATTATGGTGTGTTTTTGTGTAATACCCTTAAACTGGACACGTATGAGAATTATGTTAGATTAGAATCTTCATAGTCATTGGATAGAACTGGGGAGATTTATCCTGCCAAGGCTGACACGGATGTGCCACTAAGTTGGTTGGGGTGGCTTATCTCAACTGCCAGGGTGAGACTTCAGGAACATGCAGTGTGGGTTTTCCTGAAACCCTGAATCGGACCAGAATTCCAGTATTGCCCAAGACCTTGGAGATAGATGGGCAAAACTGGAATGTTACACCTGACCCTAGACTCGATTATGATACTACACTAGGTGTCGAATTGGGTTGTCTTTGATATGCCAATCAGTGAGATCCTTAGAGCGGGTCAAAACTTAGGTATGTTGGGATAGTCCAAAAATTCATCTGAGTGGGTGATCATAGTGATAGGATCAACCCCTTTGTTGGATAAAGTGAATGATCGGGGATGCACTCTCTCTAATGGATACCAAAACTCTCGGCAGTTGATTTCAACCGTTGAAATTTGTTTTGCAAAATATATTTATATAGAGATGTACATATATATATATATATATATATATTATGGTTTCAAAATGTTTGCAAAAGGTTTTAATTCCTGGGATCCATGTGAGTAGAGAGTGCAGAAGTGTACCTTGCAGCCAAGGGAGAGGTCCTCTCTTGTCGGGCAGTGTTTGATCATTATGGGCTGAAAGGTTAAGTGTAAGACCATTGAGGGTAATACCTAATGGGATAATCTTGCATCTGCCCACAGTCCTTGGGTTTTTATAAGGTGACTTGACCCAGGGACCATTTAGTGTAAATGTTGGGCCCAATAAGAGCCCATAGTGATGGAGTCAGGGGTTTACTGTCTCCTACAGTGAATTTCGCTAGGCCTTGTAACAAAGGCTGGGTTGAACCTGAAGGAATGAGAGATCCATCATATGGATGGCCGAACCTTGTAGGTAGGTTGGGCGAAATTTCAAAAATTTCCTCTCCCCTCAACTGGGAATCGCATTCCCTGTTCTAGAAAATTTGGATTTTCAAGGATCAATCTTGAAACATAAAATGAACCAGATCTGAAACCAGAAGTAGTTGAGGGATATACCTGATATGGACAAACAATATCTCCCAACAAAGGTGTTCACGCCCAAAGAAATACTCCAAAGACCACTTCCACTAAAAATGACACAGTGTAGGGTGGAGCAGAATCAGCAGTGTTCGTCCAATGAACCGAACCCTTCACAAGAATTCGCTGGAGGCAGTGAGCACAACTTCATATCAGCCTTTCTCCAAAGGCTGATATCAAGATCAAATCTTGATCGTTCCTGCTTGAAAGAGGAGATCGAACTAGCAGTTATGGCAGCGGCAGGGAGGAGGCGACAAGGAGACAATAGCACAGTCTCACTGGATGCTATGTTCTCTCTCTGAAATTGAGAATGTGATCTTCTAATAGGCTGCCGTCCCCTCCTCCTTTTATATCCTTAAAGGGTTCAGCTCCTAATCCCATTAGGAGTTGCTGATCCAAGTCATATTTGGATCCGAATTCCCTTTAAGTAATAAGGGTAGACCCTTATCCAATCTGTAGATTAGATCAGCCCTCTCCTAATCATATTTGGAGGTTTCCAAATCTAAATCTCATTTAGATCTTGACTCTCTGAGTGGATAGGGTTAAGACACTATCCTATCTGCTAATCTAATCTTAGATCCTCCCCTTAATTTAACTGATCAAATCAGGCCAGTTTGAAATGAGCTTTAGGCCTATGAAGTCTTAGTGCTCAGTATGCTTCCAAACTACTACCCAGTTGGACTTCTTTGTATGGCATGGGACCCAAACATTAATCTACACATCAGTCACATGGGTTCAGCCCAGCCTTTGTTACAAGGCCTAGCCGAATACACTATTATGGATAGTCCACCCCTGAGCCCATCACATGGACTCCTAATGGGCCCAACACCTACACTAAGTGGTCCCTGAGCCAAGCTACCTTATAAACTCAGGGACTGTGGGCAGATGCAAAATTAGCCCATCAGGTATTACCCTCAATGGTCTTACACTTAACCTCTCAGCCCATAATGATCAAACACTACCCGACAAGAGAGGACCTCTCCCTCGGCTGTAAGGAACAGTGTTGCACTCTCTACTCACATGGATCCCGGGAATTAAAACATTTTGCAAACATTTTGAAACCATAACATATATATATTTTTCTCCCTTAATGTTTAGTCTTTTATACTTATTTAGTGCCTAAATGGACTCATTATTCTTATATTTTGATTTAGGGCACAAGTGGAGGCATTAAGTAAAAATGAAGCTAATTGGGCAATTCTGGACAGTTTCAGCATCGCTTCATAATCCATAATTGTTTGATCCCTCTAATATGCGAAGCAACTAGAATTAAATGATTTGCTGCGTCAGAAATTGTTAGATCTTAGGAAGAACACTCGACTGAATTAAATGCAACTGCTTGTGCTTATGTTGTTTAGCTTCGTCGATCTCCAATTCTTAAGGCTACTACTGGATTAAATCTTGAACGCTTGTTTCGGGTTATTTAGTAGTAAGGGTTAAGTAGATCGCTTGTATTCTAATTAACTGCAACTAAGGAGAGATAGGAAAATAATTCCTGTGGTGAATATTCAAAGTGAGAATTGATATATTTTTGCATCGATGATCAGTGGTGAAATTCTGATGGTGGATGTTGACATAGACCAAGATTTGTTCTTTTGATCAATTTCGACACTTTAATTTGAATTGCTCCGCATTTGATTTTCTTTCATTTTAAATCTGATTTTCATTATACTCAAAACCCCCCCATCCTTGTGATGTGTGGCTCGTTGTGACACTAGCAAGTGCACTAGCCACTCAAGTAATAGAGTAGTGAGTA